>NW_026127406.1:71542-121631 GCF_022985175.1 Labeo rohita
GCTGTAAAACCCTTTCATCATTTCGGCTGTGGGGACAGTTTCTATCGCATCCTTCGCCAGAAGGACTGCGATTACCGCACAAAGAACCGCGGTGTTGCTGCCCTGAACTGAGGTAGTAAAAACACCACGGAACTTGGGTGGACGACGTGCAAACTGGATAGCATAGCCGAGCCGAATAGTCCTGAGGAGCCAGCGGGAAGGATTGGGGAGACTCAGCCAATCCAAAAAATTCTCCGCTAGGGGTCTCAAAGGAGTTACATCCGACGTACCAAGGATGGGGGCACCGTGGCTGGGAAAACGGTGTGTGGCCAGAGGTGAGACGCCCCGGAGACCACTAGCTGTTTTGCCCAGGGAATTCGTGCTGTGAGAGCTGAGCAGAGGATCCCCCTGAGGAGGGAGATCGTCTGAATGAGTTCGTTGTCTCAGAACATGAGGGAACACTAGGTGTGTGACCGCATCCTGAATGGAGAAAACAGCATCCAGCGTCGTGTAGAGGGTCGGAGGTGCTGTGCATAACGCCCAGAGAAGAAGGAAATTGCTCTTTTATTGACCATGTGGTGGCCGTCTGCCAGGTGGCAGACAGCCGAGTTGAAGCCGGATCCAGCGCTCGTCCCCTCGTCGAGTGTGGACCCGGGCAGGTCAAACGATCCCTCTTCCCTGGGCTGCCTGTCTCAGGAACGCTTTGAAGCCTGACAAGGGTTCTTAGTAGCCTGAGGACGAGCTGGCGGTGCCACCTTCCTACAAGTACTGGACCGTTGGGCGGGTCTAGCTGCAGGACTGGCAGGTTGCGGGGCCTCAGCTGTTCTCGTAGGGGGCCTCCCTCTGCGCGGAGCAGGCGGAGGTTGCTGCTTCGGCGGAGCTGGGCTGGCGCTCGCTGCACGCCGAGGCAGGATGTGCTTAATGGCCTCCGTCTGCTGCTTCACCGCGGAGAACTGCTGGGCAAACTACTCCACGGTTTTGCCAAAGAGACCAGCCTGGGAAATGGGAGCGTCAAGAAAGCGAACTTTCTCGGCATCTCGTATTTAGGCCAGGTTTAGCCACAGGTGGCGCTCCTGGACCACCATAGTGGACATCGCCCTTCCCAAAGCCTGCGCCGTGACCTTCGTAGCTCGTAGAGCATAGTCGGTCGCTGAGCGAAGTTCCTGTAGCAACTCTGGGTCGGGAACACACTCATGCAGGTCTTTCAGAACCTTGGCTTGGTAGACCTGCAGAATAGCCATGGCGTGCAGGGCGGACGCAGCTTGCCCAGAGGCCGCATAAGCCTTCGCTACAAGCGCAGACGAAAACTTACAGGCCCTGGACGGGAGTCTTGGGCGGCCCCTCCAGGAGACGGCGTTTTGCGTCGCAACCGCTCTCTCCACCTGGGGGACCTCTGTATACCCCCTCGCTGGACCGCCATCGAGGGTGGTGAGGGACGGGGAGTTGGCGTATCGAGAACGAGCCGACAGAGGGGCTTTCCATGATTTTGTCAACTCCTCATGCACTTCCGGGAAAAACGGGACCGGGGAGGAACGTGGCCTCGAGTCACGTCCAGCCTAGAAAGCTCGGGGCTGGGCGGGGGAACCCACACAACCCCAATCTCCTTGGCTGCCCGCTGTAGTGCGGCGGCCATTTCGGCGTCCGCCACTGACTGAGATTCAGAATCAGAATCAGAACAGCTTTATTGCCAAGTATGCTTACGCATACAAGGAATTTGTTTTGGTGTCACAGGCTTCCAGTGCACAGAGACGACAACAACAACACAGAGAAAATAATATAAGTTGAGAATAAAAAAATACACATATGTAAATATAAATAGACAAAAATTGCAATATAAGATTTAAGAAAATAAATAAATTGTATATACAGTTGTGCTACAGATGATAGAAAAAGAACAGAACAGAATAGAATAGAGTAGAGTAGAGTAGAGTAGAGTAGAATAGAATAGAATAGAATAGAATAGAATGAGATGTCGGGATGTACTGAGATGTAGGTGGTAACAAATAAAGGTTATTGCACACATTTTTATTGCACAATTGGGGGGGGTTCGTTTGAAGCGAACTGATCTTCTAACCTTTTCGCATAGGTCCTTTTAGCCGCTCTTATCTCCTTGTTCAGTGTGTTCCTGGCCTGATTGTACAGGACTCTATCCCCTTTTCTGTAGGCATCCTCTTTGGCCTGACGAAGATGTCTGAGTTTTGCTGTAAACCATGGCTTATCATTGTTAAATGTTAAATAAGTCCTGGTAGGAATGCATATATCTTCACAAAAACTGATATAGGATGTTACAGTCTCTGTGAACTCATCCAGATCGGTGGCAGCAGCTTCAAAAACACTCCAATCAGTCCATTCGAAACAGGCTTGTAAAACCCGCTCTGTTTCATTGGTCCATCTTTTTACAGTCTTCACTACAGGTTTAGCAGATTTAAGTTTTTGCCTGTAGGTCGGTATAAGATGAACCAGGCAGTGATCAGAGAGTCCCAAAGCTGCCCGTGGGACAGAGTGATATGCACCCTTAATTACTGTGTAACAATGGTCCAGTATATTACTGTCTCTGGTGGGTAACATGTTGACTGTATTTTGGCAGTTCACGTGAGAGATTAGCTTTATTAAAATCCCAGAGAATGATTAAAACAGAGTCCGGGGGTTTTTGCTCCGTGTCTGCGATCTGATTGGCGAGTTTCTGTAGAGCCAGGCTTACATTTGCTTGCGGTGGAATGTATACACTTACGAGAATGAACGAGCAAAACTCTTGCGGCGAATAGAACGGCTTACAGTTAATGAAAAGCGCTTCTAGATCGGAACAGCACATCTTCTTTAATACTGTTACATCTGTACACCACCTCTCATTGATGTAAAAGCACGTCCCGCCACCACGCGATTTCCCCGTTGATTCTGCGTCGCGATCCGCTCTAAACAGCTGATAGCCCGGCAGATGAAGCGCGCTGTCCGGCATCACGTCATTCAGCCAGGTTTCCGTGAAGCACAGAGCAGCGGAGTTTGAAAAGTCCTTATTTGTGCGAGTGAGCAGAAGTAATTTGTCCGTTTTGTTGGGTAGAGAGCGGAGATTCGCCAGATGGATGCTAGGCAGCGCCGTTCAAAATCCGCGCTGTCGAAGCTTAAGGAGAGCGCCAGCTCGCTTTCCCCGTCTGCGCGTCCTGAGGCGTTTGATCAGTTCCGCCGCTCGGCCAACTACAACATTCCGAAAACCGGTAGGATATTTTGAGGTGTGTTCTGCCGAATGTTCAGCAGTTCATCCCTAGTAAAACTGATTGTGTTTGAGAGACAAAAAACAGGGAAAACTAACAAAAACAGTACAAACACTGGAGAGCCAAACACCGTGGCTGCCATGTGCGGCGCCATCTTGAATAGATCAACCGTCGGAGCAGCGAACTCAGCAGTGACGTCAGCCTCTGACAGCTCTCCCTCCGATGCTACAGAGCCTGCCTTTTCCTCAACAGGAGCCCCAAACAAAAGATCCAGCCCATACTGAGACGAGCTTTCAAAATCGTCCGAAGACTCCATCGGTGGACACACAGGGTGAACGGTTTGCGAGGACGTACCCGGCAAATCATCGCTCAGCTCCTGTCGCTCTCCCTCAACGCACATTGCAACTGCCTCGTACCCGGAAGTAGAATGACCGGAGCGGGAAGCAGTTGAGGTGAGCAGCGGCTTCTTCGAAAAGAACGCGGCTCTCGAGCGAAGCGTGCCCAAGGGCATGTCCTCGCAGTTCTGACAACCTCCCTCAGTGAAAGCTACGTCAGCATGCTCACGCCCCAAGCATTGAACACAGCGCTCGTGCCAATCGTTAGGGGAAAGGTAGAATCCGCAACAGGGCCGGTTCTAGACAGGCACATATGGGGGGGCAGTCAGAAATGTGAAGGGGGCATCATGTGTACACATCATGTTTGAGCACTGTTTTTTTCCCTGTGCTTATAGTAACAGTATTTTCCTTGCTGAATTGTGTTGTTAGCTGTGTCCAAAGCCTGGAGAAGTGGATTGCACTTTGTCAGGCCTCTACCTTCAGACCTGTCCAATTTGGGTGTCCCACTTGAAGACTAAGCTCCTGCTGGTATAGCTCTTAAGGTCACTGAGGCACGCAAACCCCCTGACCACAATAAGGTGGCAATCCCTCAGGGGGGAAACTGAAAAATAAAAATTAAATAAATAAAACAAAATAAAATAAAATATCCTTAATCCAGATTTTATCAATCAACAACATAACATTTATTTTAGCTGGGTGGTCTAATTCTCAAAAACGTATAAGACTTAACACTTTCACTCCGTGACCGCGCTGAAATCCGACACAACACTACGTGAGCCTGCGTCTTGACTCATTTGCATACGGACGGTGATTGGATGTTTACCGAGGGCTAAGGGGAGGAGTGTGTGTGTGTGCGCGTGTGTGCGTGCGCTGCAGCCTGTGAATGAATACACACAGCGGAGGGACAGAGACATAAGGAAAATCTAATACCGTATTGTGTAGTGTCCCTTTTTCGGCGGATTTTTCCGCTACCGCAGATCATTTTGTCAACTTGTAATATATTCATTTTGTGAGTATATTAACATGTGCTTTCTCAAGTTTTCAAAATTTTGATTTGAGGGGGCACTGCCCCCTCTTGCCCCTGCGTAGAACCGGCCTTGATCCGCAACCAGTAGGACACGGACGGAAAGGCATAATGAAACACACAATCCGTACCGTGCAGCTCTTTTAGAGAAAATTTGCTCAATTAGAGGAGAATCTTCTCTTGAAGATCGCCGTCGACGCACCCAAGGGAACTCTCACAACACAAGCTGTGTCAGAGAGGGAGAGACTGCTGTCTGTGACGTAGATCCAACGACGAGAGAGGTGAATGTTGCCGCTTCTCACACAGAGACGCTGCATTCGGCTCAGAAAAACACGACGATGAGCAGATGCACCCGCTGCCTTATTTATACCCGGATGGCTGGGGCGTGGCCAGCTATGCAAAATCTGCACACCCAAATTTCATTGGCCTTTCTCAAAACTGTCAGAGGTGTTTGGGCTCCCAAGAGCGACCCCTAGTGTCGTACACTACTAGACACAACTCAGAGTGTACGACAGATAGGGAACCCAAATTACTCTGTTTCAAACTAGTTTAAAGCTGTGTGCAACGAGACATCAGAAGGCTTTTCAATCTACACATCGCCATCATTTACCATGGATTTACTGTAGTAACACTCACTGCACCATGGTATTGTGGCAGCAATGTGGGATATTAACATTGAATTTAATTACAGGAGTAATGGTATATAATTATAGTATGTATGTATGTATTTGTGATTAAGCTATAGCATGTGTGCATTTATACTGAATGTTTTTAGACTACCATTTTTGATATAAATAGGCTACCTATAAAACCATGTAGTCATATTTTTACCATGGTATTGAGGTACCATTATGTGTGGTTTTAACTGTGTTCATCATGATTTAAAATGTATGCTTGCTACTATGGGAGACCAATGCTTAATTGAAAAAAAAAAACAAAACAAAAAAAAAAAAAAAAAAACGTATAAGAATAAATTTAACCATATAAAACTCAGGTTGCTACAATTTTTACAGATGTTACTGATTGATAATAAACAAAAATTTACCTCTGCATCTTCAAGCTACTATCAAATGTGCATTTCTAAGAGACAAAAAAGTGATATTGCTATTATTATTATTATTGTTATTATTATTATTATCACTATGATTATCAGACAACCCAAACCTGTTTCTTGATTTGAAACAATATAACTCATTAGAACATGCAAATAACAAATTATTTTTTCTATTTAGATATTTATTTTGTTAAGGAAAATTAATGGTCTGGCTTCTACAACTTCCACTTTGGAGCAAAAATCTGACTTTAAACTGGAAAGAAATAAAGATTTGACATTTATCGTGATAATTATCACTATCGACTGATATGAAAAAAAAAAAAATAAATGATGTATTGATCATTGTTAAAGCTACAAAGCTAATACTTTTGTAGGCTATTTGTGCGTCTTTTTTTTTTTTTTTTTTTTTTTTTTTTTTTTTTTTTGAACGTGCTCAATTTAACTCGATATGTGTTGTTTTTAACAAAGTCCCTTGTCTGTACTTTTCCGTTATTATCACAGCATCATCAGTTTTTCTCACTTATAAGGAAGTAAACTCTTAATGCGTGTACATTTTGAAAGAACGCAATGCCAAGACCTTCGCTTCTCACTTTGATGTTGGGTAAATTCTATTTTCAGTTGATTTTTACTTTTTATTTTTCATAAAAGACGAAGATTAAAGATTAAAATATAATAAATATCACCATGTTAATATCCCTGTAAAATTTTATCTTTAGAACAGTTATTATTGTGCCATCATTGCTCAGATTGAGCTTTTACATTTTTTTTCTCTAAAACTGAATTGAAACAATTAACTAATAATTAGATAATAATTAAATACATAATAATACATACATAATAATTAGAGTTTGTGCACTATAGTTGAACTAGTGTTTAAGATTTTGAACAGAAGACATACTGTAAGAATGAACAATGTCGTAAGAATGTGGGAAAAAAAGGTAAGATGAGATGAAGTCTCAAAAAAACTTGTTTTTTTGGTTGAAGTGGGTGAATCTGAGCATATGTATAAATGTCTTTGCTTGTATATGTATGGGTTTATGTGTACTTGCTGATTGTTTATATATATTTAAACAAATAAAATAAAAAACAGGAGCATGTGAGATTGAGTAAATATATACACATGAAACACAAATAAATAAAATATAAATGAAGTATACACAAAAACTAAACAGAATAAACAGAGCATAAACAAAATAAACATAGGCCTTAATATTAATAAATGATAAGAAACGCAGGCTATTCTGCTTGTTTTTAAGGATTGATTGATGATCACATGAATAAATAAATAAATAAATAAATAAATAAATAAATAAATAAATAAACTTTATTGTATTACGGGTCTGGATCCGGGTATTATTTAACTATTATTTAAATAATTTGTACTTATTTAACGTAACGTGCTAAATGTGGCTCAATTTTTCCTTATATGACAAGTCTGTCTGTGATCTTGGCATCATTGCATGTAAAAAAAAAAAATAATGAAGTCTCATAAAAACATTAAACAAAACAATAATTATTGTTCTCAGTGGTAAAACATTCTCTACACTGGAGAAAAAAACAAAAACTTAACGAGAAGTATTATGTTTCCTATTTTTACCCAAAATAAGGTGTTAATATATGTAATACATGTAATAGAATGTTTCATTCATACAGGAAATCCCTAAAAAGGACAAAGGTATAGGCTTTCGCATAGCTGAATAAAACTAAGAGACATTTTAACTCATGAAACATGGAGACATATCTGTACGATTGCGACTAAATGGTTTATCTCTGTTCTTCGAGCCACATCGGGAATTTTATATGAATATGCAATGCAATGCTAATCAACAGCCTTTATCACTTTATAGAATACTATATAAAATAATGATTTTCATTCTGTGATGTGAAACTATGTCAGATCAAAATTAAAATGTTCTCAATAGACAACAGGTTTGCAAACAGACTTAAACCCATGCAAAATCCATTCACGCATTCTACTGAGGTAAATTTGAACGACTGATTTTTTTTTTTTTCATACGTTCGACACATATGCCGCAGTGTACAACACTGGTGCGCATTACCTTAATTATGTAAGGCGCGTGCGGCTTTAAGTTGCGCTGCACACACCGATCGGTGGATAACATTAAAGTACCGCAAGAGCGAGTAGAAAGCATGCAAAGCTGTCTGCGCTCTATAGTTCTTGCGGAACTTTTTTTAATCACGGATCTTTGATTAAAAAAAGTCACGCCGCTTCAAATAAAACGCACCTAAAAATCCAATTGACAACCTCGAGGCCGCGGGGCCCTCCCCTTAAGGCGGGGCCCTAGGCGACCGCCTGTATCGCCTGTTGGACGGGCCGGCACTGTGAGATTGTGTGTTTCTGTGTATCTCACATGGCTGTTTCTCAATAAAACCAATGAAAAATTGATCTACAGGTTATAGAAGACAAAAAAAAAAAAAAAAAAAAAAAAAAAAATGAAATCATATTAATATTACTTTCATTAATTAACATCAGTGTTCATAAAACACTAACATTAGAATTTGTACCTCTGTATTTAGCTTTGAAATGGTTGCACAAATTTCTCAACCTGTTATACAACTAATACATGAGGTTCCTGCTAAGACCTGATGTCCACTGCGACGGACAGTAAATAAAAAAAAAAAAAAAAATCCTGTGTTCTGCAACTCCGACAGATCTTCAAAAGTCTTAATATTACAACCAGTGCAAGCTGATGAGTCTACCATTAACATAATTCTGCCTACAAGGTAAAATATGGGGTTCCTCGTCTTCCTGTCTATAGTTGGTTATCATGTCTCTCTTTTGTGATGTCTGTAGCTCAATCAGATTAAGTTAGGAGTCAGATCTTCATTGTAACTGGTTGAACAGGGACCAATCAGTGACCAGGCATTGCTCATATTTTAAAAACATAACGTTTTATTGGTTTAAACAAAAAAATCATGTGATGTCCATTTCAATGGACGCAGGGTCTGTAGGGGTTAAAAAGACATTTACCAACAAGTTGACTGCTCTAAACAACTTCTAACACACTAATGCAGATATATACAGTTGTGAAATGCAAAACTAAAAATTTCTGAAATTTTGTTTTTGCATAGAAACTCTACACACAAACATCAAATGATTGGACATATAAATACAAAACTTTAGTTTTACAATTGCAAACTGAGTGTAAATCAGAACATGTGATTGCAGTTTTGGGTAGCACTTTAGAATACTGTTAACTACACAAGAACAAATGACTAATGCACTATTACCATTATAGTAACTACTATTGACTAACAAGAAAGTCTGATTAAAGAATCAGTAAGAAATAGTGCTCAGTTGAAAGTGGTAGTTCACTATTAGCTAATCAGTAACTTCTATTTTTTTTTTTTTTTTTTTTCATATCTCCATGTTTCATGTTCCTGTCATGTAATTTCCTTAATTCTCGGGTATTCCTGCCTTGTTTATGTGTCATGTTGTGATTGTTTGTTTCAGACATGTGTTTTGTTCGCCATTGGTTGGTTTGTGTCATGTGACCTTTATTGTTTGTATTTATCTGCTTTTTGGTGAGTTTATTATTGAGTGAGTCCCGGATCTCCCATAAGCATTATGGGAGATCCTCCCATAAGGGACCCCCCATAACACCCAAAAAATATACTTGGGGGGGTCCCCTGGTTTTTCAAGAAAAACATAATACTTAAAACATAAAACTAGTGAAAATTCAATGAAAAGATTCGATTGCTGTATTAAATTTATACCTGCTCACATTAAATCATATTTTTACGTGTTTTTACAGCTATGCACATTATAACCAATCACACACGACTCTGTTGAGTTTAGAATTGTAATGCCACGCCAGCAGAGGGAGCCCTCAACCATGGGCTGACTGTTACTGCTCCCTCTGCTGCTTCATTGGTTACTTCCTGTTTGGTGGCCATATAAGAAGGCCTAAACCAAACAGGCTCTGCGAAGGGTAGTTTCGAGCGGGAGTTTCGAGCATTCGAAGATTGTACGAAGGATGTTTGTTCTGGCAATTTGAATACAAAATCTCCTGATCCTAAGACTGACTGGAATTCACATTGAGAGTTGGTGGTGAGTCGACTGGGGAGTGGTGTGGGGGGCATCAGCCGACGGCCTGTATAGGTCCGGTAGCGGTGTTTCCCCACAGCTTCTGCATCGGCCACTTTTTATCAACTTTATCAAAATGGCGGGGAGGAGTGCGGATGGTATGGAATATAGTGAGCAGGAAGGGACTGGTAGTGATGAGAGGAGAGAAAGTAATTGGGAAGAAGTAAGGAGAGGAAATCCAGTAAAGAAAGGGGCAAGTCGTAAGAGAAAGAAAAAAGGTGAGGCTAGCACAACTGGAACGGAAAGTGAAGGAAGGCATGATGAAGGAGAGGGTCATAAAGAAAGATTGTTTAATATAGTGGTACGATTTGAAGGAGAGGGAGGAGTTAAGAGGATGGACCCACTTAAGTTAACAACAAATGATGTTTTATTAACAAGGTTCGGGAGGAGCGCGTCAGATACCTAGCCTAATTACCACAAGAGGAGTTCACTCAAGTTAATCAACGCTACAATTTAAGTACAGCTAAACTTGCCTCTATCCAGCATCTCGTTCGCCCGTCTGCTACCATGATGCAAAGACAAACTTCCCCGTCTGAAGACGATTTCGACTCGCCTCCGGGCGGCCCCAGGACCGTGCCTTTCCCGTATGTCGCCCCAAGCGAGCCCCAGGCCCCATCTCGCGGCCCTAGCTCGGCCCGAACGGCCACGCGTCACCCAAGACGCCTCGGCCTACCCTCGCCTCCTCCGGCGAGAACCCCAGTCGACTCCACAGCATCCTCCTATCGATCGGTCAGACCAACAATTCCGCGCATAGAGGAAAAGACTATGGTGAGTCAGAATCTAGCGCTGGCCAAATCCGACGTTCAGCCTTAACGCAAGTTTAACAAAACAGAACTTCATGAATCGTACAAAAATCTGCAACTAACTTACCGTTCCCCCGAGCCCTCTTAAGACTCAAAGGCGACCAAAAGGAAAAACAAACCTTCGTTCGCGCCGACGCCACCGTTTTGCTCCCGTTTAGGGCAAATATCAGCCACAGCTCAACCCTCCACAGCGGCTCCGCCTGCAGCCGAAGTGAGCGACTGGCCGCTTCCTCTGCCAATCCCAGCCCCGCCGCCAGTCTCTTTTAGCTCGAAGCTTTCAGCCCAAGTAAGCGCTTGGCCACAACGTCTACTAGACTCCGCTCCGCTGCCTGCCACCGGCCGTCACATACAGCCTCGCCTCCGCTCCCGTTAGCTCGGGGCTCGCAGCCCAAGCGAGCTAACGCTGCCAAATACAGCCAAATACAGCCCCGCCGCCAGCTTCCTTCAAATCCTGTTTCATCACGTCTGCTTCGTTTCGGAGTTCTCCCAAAGACTATAGTATACCAAAGACTTGTCACTCGTACAGTTTTAAATTGGGGAAAAATGCAACGCATCATGGCCTTCTCAATGAAAGAGCCATCCGTTGATCACTAAAGTCAACGCATCACTGCAGCTGCAGTTATAAGTCCCGGTTGCTATAGAAACAGTCAGCGTTCTGAGACGTGCGCTCAGTACTGCGCATGCGCACTGGCTCATCTAGCCTGAAAAAAAAAAAAAAAAAAAAAAAAAAAAAAAAAGTTTTTAACGCTATTGGAGCATAAGGAACAATATTTATGAGGGAGTTCTCCTCAGATTTCATTGGTGATTTTAAACATGAAATTTAATTGTAAGCTTTATGAACAGTTTTTTTTTTTAAATGTGACGTTTCCCCATTCAAAGATCTAGGAGCTGCACTTGCCTGCCCAAGAGGCATTTCAAAAATGGCCGCCAAGCAAAATGATTTGCCTTAAAGGGACTTTGGTTTTCCATCACATTCAGTCATCCCACCGAAATCATCCGTTCAGCCTTCCCCATAGGTGACACAAGCTGCATTTCTATGAATACCGCAAACCTTTATTTGCAATGCGCAGTAGAAGTCACTAAGTGGGATTTGGGATACGATGGCTCAAGGAAATTCTAACTTGCCATCCATCTAATTTGCGGTTGCAAAGCAGCCCCAAAATTTTCGACATGCTATCAGAAGCCATTTGCTGGATCCTATCAAACAATTACCTTATTCAACTCCTAGACAATTTCCTCATCATTTCAACTCCCAATGCAATCCCAGCTGCCCATATCCTCACAAAGCAAAGCTTGGGATCCCCATTGCTCCACAAAAAAAAAAAAAAAAAAAAAAACAGGTATCCCTGCCTAAAGAAAGATTGATAGAATAATCCTCGTCTCCTCCACCCTCCTCTCCAGCCCAAGCTGTTCCAACACGAACTCCTCTCTCGGCTCGGGCACCTAAATTTCGCCATGTGCATCATTACGCAAGGCTGCCCCTTCATCTCGCACCCCCTCATGTGTGTACAACGTGAGGATAACGTTCCTTCAACCCTGGAATCACTCTTTTATAACAACCTCGTTTCATCTCCCGTCAATGTCCAACTATCTACAGATGCAGCTACCTCTGCTGGCTTTGAGGGGTTTTTACCAAGGTCCCTGGTCCACGTCTCTGTGGCCCCCCCATCTGCAGGGCTCCCCCAGTCCTCAGCCCTCCCCCTCATGCTAGCAGCATACCTGTGGGGAAGCGAATGGGCTTCTAAAAGCATCTTAGTGCATTGCGACAATGCAGCAGCCGTGCAGTGCACTAATAAAGGCCGTTTTCATTCTCCTACCCTCACGCTTCTCAAATTCGAGATGCTGGCTCCAGAGGCGGACTAGGTTTTTAAATTTGATCCAAATACCAACCCCACTGTCTCAGGTTTAACAGTACTCAATAACAAAACAATTTCTTTTTAACCAAACAAGCAAGACAGACAAGCCAAAAGAGGTCTTCAACCTCCCTTCTCCAGACCAACCCTATCAGTCTGTCCTCGAAACCAAAAACCTGTCATTCGCTTCTGGTTCCAAAAACTCCTCAAATCCGTCCTGCAATCGTCAAGTATTTCAGCAGGAAAATTCTCCAGCCACGCTTTTCGCATTGGGGCAGCAACATCAGCAGCCCAGAACGGCCTCTCCAAACAGCACATCCAAACCCTAGGAAGATGGTCATCTGAAGCCTTCCAAAGCTAATCCAGAACTAACCAGTCCCACATAAAAAGAAGCTCACCAAACCCTCATTGGCCGACAAACCATGTAAAGTAATCTTCCCACGTCTCTTCCCCCCCGCCTGGTGCAACGCCCGGAGTCCTGATCTCCCATCAGTCGCTGCGAGAGCACTCCCAGGCGGGTTTGCCTCTCTCCCTCCCTGCCCGGCAGGCCAAACTCCTCGTCTCTTCCCCCACGCCTGGTGCAATGCCCGGAGTCTTGATCCCTCAGCAGTTGCCACGAGAGCCCTCCCAGGCGGGTTTGCCATTGTCCGTCCTTGCCTGGCAGGCCAAACTCCACGTCTCTTTCCCCCGCCTGGTGCAACGTCTGGAGTCTTGATCTCCCAGCAGTTGCCGCAAGAGCCCTCCCAGGCGGGTTCGCCTTTCTCCTTCCTCGCCCAGTGGGCCAAACTCCACATCTCTTCCCCCCGCCTGGTGCAACGCCTGGAGTCTTGATCTCCCAGCAGTTGCCACGAGAGCCCTCCCAGGCGGGTTTGCCTTTGTCCGTCCTTGCCTGGCAGGCCAAACTCCACATCTCTTCCCCCCGCCTGGTGCAACGCCTGGAGTCTTGATCTCCCAGCAGTTGCCACGAGGCTACAGGCCTACCCATCCGTAGCCTCAAAACGGCAGTATGTAGGCTCCTCCGGCCTGCCAACCAGGCGACTTCTCGATCGTCAGCCTCCGCCAGATCTTAGCGCCTATTTTGGGGGGGTGTTCAGTCCGGCGGCTGTCCTCCACTCTATTGCTTTTTGGGGGGTTCTCTGGGTTTGGGCCATTCCCGAGCTCGGAGCCCTTCCCCCGACAGCACGCCAAATATGCATTACTATACTCCGGCTAATTATATGTAAGCGTGAACTCGTGAAATGATGTTTTATTAACAAGGTTCGGGAGGAGCGCGTCAGATACCTAGCCTAATTACCACAAGAGGAGTTCACTCAAGTTAATCAACGCTACAATTTAAGTACAGCTGAACTTGCCTCCATCCATTTGATGGTTTATCAGCATCCCACCACCACCCCATCTCCTCATTCCTCACACGAGTTCTCACTACACCTAGGGGGGTTCTCTGGGTTCGGGCCATTCCCGAGCTCGGAGCCCTTCCCCGGACAGCACGCCAAATATGCATTACTATACTGCGGCTAATTATATGTAAGCGTGAACTCGTGAAATAGGAGAAGTGACAAATAGGACAAATAGGACAAATAGGAGAAGTGAAATATGCAAGAATCTTGGGAGATGGAAATTTACTTATAGGCTGTAATAGTGTGGGGCAGATGGAAAAGGCAAAAAAGATGAGTTGCATTGGAAAAATTAAAGTAGACAAAGTAGTAAGAGTAGGAGAAAGAAGAATGGGTGGTAGTAAGGGAGTGATATATGGAATTCCTCTTACTGTAAATATAAAAGAGCTAATTGAGAACATGAAGGTGCAAAACAATTCAGTTAAAAGCACTGTAAGAGTTGGAAAAGTAGAAACAGAATCTGTTTTGGTTGAGTTTGAATCAAAGGAAGAGGTATATTATGGATTTATGAGATATAGTGTTAGGGAATATAGACCTAAGCCAATGAGATGCTATAAATGCCAAGAATTTGGGCATGTGGCTAAGGTTTGCAAAGGAAAAAGAAGGTGTGCCAGGTGCAGTGGAGACCATGATTATGAGAAATGTGGGGAAGAAGTGAGGCCGAAGTGTTGTAGCTGTGGAGCGAGTCACAGTGTTGCATTTTGGAGATGTGAAGTGATAAAAAAAAGAAGTGAAAGTGCAGCAAATAAGAGTAAAGGAAAACATCTCTTATTCTGAGGCTGTTAAAAGGTCAGAAAAAGAAAATAAGAGTCGTGAAAGGGAATATATGGAAAGAGGGGCAAGAGAAGACCAACAAGAACGTAAAGATCAGTGGGAGGAGGAGAAGAAAATGGTGACATTTATAGCAGGAGTAATAAATGCTACAGCTGAAATCAGATCTAAAACAGAAAGAATCCAGATTATAGTAAAAGCAGCAATACATCACCTACCAGATATGGTAGGTTTGAAATGGAAAGAGGTGAGGGATGAGCTAAGTGTACAGTCTAGTCTAGAGACAACATGTGTGGGTTAATTATTGTATTAATGTTGCTCCTTCAGTGGAATGCAAGGAGCCTGATTTCAAATGGGCAAGAGTTCAAACAGTTTATTGCCAATAGGAAAGAAAAACCAGACGTTATATGTGTTCAGGAATCCTGGCTAAAACCAAATTTGGATTTTGTTATATATGGGTATGTAGCAATTAGACAAGATAGGGTAAATGGTGGTGGAGGGGGGTGTGTAACTTCTGTGAAGCAAGGGGTGCCGCACAGGGTGGTAGATATAGGGAGTGAATGTGAGTATGTAGTAGTGCAAGTATGGGGTGTGGGGAAGAAATTTGTAATTATTAATTTGTATAATCTGTGTAGAAGACTACAATTAAATCAGCTTGAGGAAATAGAGGGACAAGATAACAGTAATGTTATATGGTGTGGGGACTTCAATGCGCATAATACATTGTGGGGAAGTGAAAAAGTGGATATTAATGGACAAGTGATAGAAGAGTTATTAGAGGAGAAAAATTTAGTATGTATAAATGATGGAACTAAAACAAGAATAGAGGTTAGTACTGGAAGGGAGTCTGCTCTAGATCTTACATTGGTGTCTAATAGTGTAACAGCAATGTGTAATTGGAATGTGTATAAAGAAGGAACAGTAGGAAGTGATCACTATCCAGTTTTGTGTAAAATCAATATAAATGTGTCACAAGTTATTGAAGGAAGAGGAGGAAAATGGGTATTTGAAAAGGCTGACTGGGATAAATTCCAGAAGGAAAGTGACAAATATTTAAGTCAGATTGAATATGATGGTGATATAGAAATGCTTGAAAATAAAGTAAGCCAGGGTATAACAACAGCTGCGCTAGAATCTGTTCCAAAAAGTCAAGGTAAAGTAAAAAGAAAGGAAGTGCCATGGTGGAACGATGAATGTAAAAAGACAGTCCAAAACAGAAATAAAGCATTTAAAGTAATGAAAATAACACATAATTTCATGCATATGATTCAGTATAAATGGTAAGACAAGCAAAAATAATGTATTGGAGGAATTACTGCAGTTCAATTGGGAACACAACTCAAATAGGAGAAGTGTGGACAATGATTAAAAAGATGGGTGGAGAAAGGAGAGATTGGAAAGTTTGTTCAAGTTCACAGCCGAAATAATTTATCTGAGGAAGGGAAGAGGGCTAGAGAGAAAACTAGTACTGAAAATTTGGAGGCACTGAAAGTAATGGAAAGTGATGAAGGTGAACAAAATTTACCATTTAATATGGAAAAGTTAAGCAAAGCATTGGCAAAAACTGGGAAGACTGCACCAGGGAAAGATGAAGTTTGCTATAGTATGTTGAAGCATTTGAGTGATGAGGGGAAGAAGAAGTTTTTGATGCTATTCAATAAAGTATGGGAAGAAGGTAGAGTGCCAAAAAGTTGGAAGGAAGCCATTATTATACCAGTAAGAAAACCTGGGAAAGATTCTAGTAAGCCATCAAATTATAGACCCATTGCCCTGACCTCTCATATCTGTAAGCTAATGGAAAGAATGATAAATGAGAGATTAATGTATATTATGGAAAAACAGGGTATGGTGACTGAATGTCAAAGTGGATTTAGGAGAGGGAGGGGTACTATGGATGCAGTGTTATGCTTGGAAGATGAGATAAGGAAAGCTCAAATAAATAAAGAGGCAGTTGTAGCAGTATTTTTTGATGTGGAAAAAGCATATGACATGCTATGGAGAGAGGGGTTGATGATTAAGTTGTATAAAATGGGAATTAGAGGAAGAATTTTTAACTGGGTAAGGGATTTTTTGAAAGGCAGAACAATTCAGGTTAGGATAGGAAAAGAACTGTCTAGTAAGCATGTGGCAGAGAATGGAACACCCCAGGGGAGTGTAATAAGTCCCACGTTATTTTCAATTATGATAAACAATATATATGGAAATATACAAGTGGACATGGGGAGATCTCTGTTTGCGGATGATGGGGCAATATGGAAATAAGGAAGAAATGTAGAGTATATCGTTAAGAAAGTACAAGAAGGTATCCAGCAGGTTGAGAGGTGGGGAATAGAATGGGGCTTGAAATATTGTGTTGAAAAATCTAAAGTAATGTTTTTTACTAGGAAGAAAATTAATGAGGGTATTAATTTAAAATTATATGGAAATAATTTGGAGAAGGTTAATAAATTTTGCTTTCTGGGAGTACATTTTGATCCAAGGTTAACCTGGGTGGAACATATAAGGAAGGTGGAGGATAAATGCAAAAAAGTAATAAATACAATGAGGTGTTTAACAGGACTGGAATGGGGTGCAGATTATCAATCACTGACATATATATATATATGTAAGTTTAATAAGATCAAGGATAGATTATGGGAGTGTGGTGTATGGATCAGCAGCCAAATCTGTACTTGCAAGGCTTGATAAAATACAGGCTAAAGCTTTGAGGTTATGCTTAGGCGCAGTAAAAAACATCACCAGTATGTGCACTTCAAGTGGAAGCGGGAGAAATGCCATTGAACGTTCGACGTAAGCAACTGCTTGTAAATTATTGGATTAATTTGAAGGGACATAGAGACAGTCATCCTACTAAGAGAGTGTTACGAACTTGTTGGGAAAAAGAAAGGGTACAGAAGAATAGTTTTGGGTGGGTAGGAGATGAGTCAGCTAGAGATTTGGGGGTGAGTGAAAAAGAGTTCTGTCCAACTGTGGTATGGCCTGACTATCCAGTGTGGAAAATGGAAACCATGGAAGTTGATTTTAAATTGCGTCAAATCAAATCAATAAACAATAATATAGACCTTGTAGATGAATATTATAGATATGTGGAAGACAAATATAGAGACTATATTCAAATTTATACAGATGGATCAAAAGAACCTGAAACTGGAAGGACTGGATCAGCAATTGTTATAGGTAATCAAGGAAATGAAGAAAGCAAACGAACATCAAATGATCTGAGTGTGTATACAGTCGAACTATATGCTATCATGATGGCATTAGAATGGATTGGAAAGGAGGACAAAATAAGTAAAATCTTAATTGGAAGTGATTCATTGTCAGTACTGTACTGATCAGGTGTGTCCAATAGCCGTCAGGATCTGCTGTATGCAATATTGATAACATACATGAGAATAAAAGAAAAAGGTAAAGAGATTCAACTTATTTGGACTCCAGCTCACATAGGTATTTTGGGAAATGAGAGGGTGGATAAGTTAGCCAAGCAAGCAACTAAAAAAAGATAATATTGAAGTAAATATAAAGATGTCAAAGGCTGAAGGGAAAAGTATAGTTTGGAAAGAAGCTGTAAAAGAATGAACAGCAGTGGGATAGGGAAATCAAAGGGAGACATTTGTATGGTATTCAAAATAAAGTTGGAACTGAGAGGAACTGGGGAGGGACTAGAAGAGAGGAAACAGTGATGACAAGATTAAGAATTGGACACAGTAACCTGAATAGTACATTATACATTATAGGGAAGCATCCTACTGGTTTTTGTGAGGTGTGTCAGACCATAGAAACCATAGAACATGTACTTATAAATTGCAGAAGATATGAAGAACAAAGGAGGAAAATGATGGAAGAATTAAGAAAAGATGGGTTGGTTGGGGCAGAGATAAAAGATGTATTGAAAAGTGGGGTGATTGGGCAAGGCAAGAAAAATATTTGTAATTTCTTAGTTAATACTGGTTTGATGTGTAGAATATAAACTGTGTATGAAATAATCTGGAAATAGAGCGGAGAATCATCAGAGGAGAATCAACCAGAAGGTGGCGGTAGTGCAACGCTTACGGATGCAAGCCGCCGTTAAACTCCAAAGAAGAAGAAGAAGAAGAAGGCTCTGCGAAGTATTGTTTTGCCTGTGCGGACTCTACCAAGCGTTTTCCCTAATTCCTTGCCTTGTTTTTGCTATTTCCACGGTTTTGTTTTGTTGTCATAGTTTTGTCTTGTTTTCTACCATAGTTTTGTTTTGTTTCATTACCATAGTTTTTGCCTAGTTTCATAGCCTTGTTCATTTGTTACTTTTGGACTGCTCACTTGGATTTTGACTTTCTGCCTGTTCTTTTTGGATTATGCTTTTGTCTTGCCCTGGTTGTTACTGTTTGGAGATCGACCCTGCCTGTCTTGACTACGCTGTGTTATAATAAAGCTCGCATCTGGATCTTACATGCTTCCCTGGGGTCTCCTTACAAGAATGCAGTGGCCAATCAGAGGCGTTTAGAACAGTCATTGCTGAAACCTGGAGTTTTGTTCAGAATTGAACTCGCGAATTCCCTCATCATAAGCAACAAAGTGCAAATGTATATGGCAAGCCGTTTTAGTTTAAAATATTCTAAGTGTTACTTGTCGTAATTGCATTTTTACTAGTAATAATTGAATTAGAGAGCTCTATAATTAATTTTTACTAGTAACAATGCCAATTAGAGAGCTCTCTAATTCAATTCTTACTAGTAACAATTATAATTAGAGAGCTCTCTAATTTAATTAGTATTCAATTGTATTTTTACTAGTAAGTTCTGAATTATAGAGCTCTCTAATTTAGTTCTTACTAGTAAGAAATCCAGTTACAGAGCTCTACAATTGTATTCTTACTAGTAAAAACGCATATTCATTAGATGCAAAACAGATTCGCGATTACACCCATTTCCCTTTCTAAATCCCGCCTGCGGTTATGCACTTCAAAATAAAAGCCCCTTAATTAATAGCATTTTCATTGTATTAGAATGACCATAAAACTGATATGACAGCTTGGATATGTTTTGTTTTTGAAAAATAATATTTAATCACTAGATTAATTTACATATGTATAGTCTTGAAATACTTAAAAGCAAAGAAGACACACAAATGTTCGCTCTAAAAAAGCTAATGTCGGTCAAAATGTCTGGTAATGATGAAGTTTAACAGACAAAATTTCATATCATTTTGGTGTTTATTATGCACTGTAACATGCATGCAAAATTTTGAGCTACATATACGTAGAGCTCTCTAATTCAATTATTACTAGTAAAAATGCAATTACAATGAGTAACACTTAGAATATTTTAAGCTAAAACAGCTTGCCATAGATGTACGAACTATGTAAGTAAGAGATTCATTTATCATTCAGTGTATGGACAGCTTCATTGATTATATAAGAGGAGTTGTGAGTGCTTAAACACTAGCTAGACTGACTGCTCATTTAGAGTGCGTTCTTTCAGTCTAATTCTGCATGATTCAGTCTAATAAAATGTATTTTCCCAAAATTCAGGATATGGGGACAGAAAATGTATATTTATATAATTTCAAATAGTTAATCAATATTTTTTTTTTTTTTTTTTTTTTTTTTTTTTGCAAAAATCATAAATGTGATATTGATTTTATACAACAGTTCAGTAAACTATAAATTAATATTAAGTGACTTACGTTTTAAACACCATATTGCCTATCTTTGCTCTATTTCGTCAACAAAAATTATTCCAAACACAGCCAATGCACTGTTTTGCGTCTCTAAACAACATGACGGTGTTTTGTTCCTGAATGAATGAACCGTTTAAATGATTCGGTTCAAAATTAACTGTGACTTACTGACACCTACTGGCGGTTGTAATTCCTCATTTAAAGTACCTTTTCATTTTTTTAAATAATTGTAAATATCAGCATTCAACGTTTTAGGATTAAAATATTAAAACATTTTTCATGCATTTGTGACTGCAGGTTACAAACAGTGGGTAAAACATCTAAATGTCAACTCAGATGCAGCGTTTGTGTTTCCTCTATATTGAAAAGAGGAATTTTGTTAATGATTTTATTTGAGTGATAACAGCCTAAAATGTCTTATTATTCTAAGTGACTATTGATTAAATATAAGAATTTGACACAAAAGATAATGCACACTTATATACTTATATACACACTTATTATACACTTATATAAACACTTAAATAGAATGGCTTTATAAAGGTTAAAAAATGCCCACAAAAGGTAAAAGTCACTTTAAACTTGTTTGAAAATATTAATTTCCTCGGCTAGATATTTAATTCTTCGTTGCTTAGTGATTGTTTGGTACACCTAATTCACTGATCATCGTAACATAAGCTTTTATCTTAGAATTGGGTTTTCTCACTGATAACAAGAAAAAGACAAAAATCTGATTCATATTTATATAAGGTTTATTTACTTTTTTTTTTTTTTTTTACAAGAGATCGGTTTAAGACAACACTGATTAATTAACAGGATGCAATTATCAGCCAATACTGTTCGATAATTTATTTATTTATTTTTATTTATTTTTTATTTTTTGGTAAATTGTATCTTATTGTAAGTCTACAATATGTTTAAATGTCCCTGTTTTTCATCTCAACAGCCAGTTCTCTGATCTCTGTAACTGGTAAGTAATAAGCTGTTAGTCACCTATTAACACAGATCTGATTCTAGCTGCATCATGACATAATCAGTCACTGTTTTGGTTAGTCTGCACGTTTAGCATGTTTTAAGATGTGAGCTGTATCATAATAGAGTATTTTGTTTTTTAGGAGGTTATAGTATCAGGCTGGTGAATGGTAGAAATGTCTGCTCTGGAAGAGTTGAGATCCTTTATAATGGCCAGTGGGGGACAGTGTGTGATGATGACTGGGACATGAATGATGCTGCTGTGGTGTGCAGACAGTTGGGATGTGGAAGAGCTGTGAGTGCACATAGCAGTGCTCATTTTGGCCAGGGAAGTGGTCAGATCTGGTTGGATGATGTGAGATGTTCAGGAAGTGAATCATTGCTCACACAGTGCTCACATCCTTCATTTGGAACACATAACTGTGGTCATTCTGAAGATGCAGGTGTCGTCTGCTCAGGTAAAAATGGATGTTTTCAAATTAATGCTTTTGCTGTTCACCTTGATATTTTATAGCATTTTTTTAGGTTACATATAGCTTTGGAATTAGATGTCTAAAAATTAGAGCTAAGTGTCTTGAAAATGTGCTATTTGCTTGTAATAATAAAATCCCATAGACTCACATTGACGGAATGTTAAAATAAGCCAAGACTATTCAAATTCCACCTGTCAAAATTCCCAGAATCCCTTGAGGCTCAATCAAGCTACCCTTCTATGTACTGTATTTCTAATCCATTCAAACTCATTCAACCTCATCTATCTATCCATCTATCTATGTATCTATCTATCTACCTATCTATCTGTCTGTCTATCGTCATGCTAGTAGCTTGCTTAACATGCTAGTAACTGGATAATCATGCTACTATCATGCTAACAACATGCTAATTATGCTAAAAACATGCTAGGAACTTGCTAATCATGCTAGAAACATGCTAGCAGCATGTTAACAACTAGCTTGTCATGCTAGAAACATGCTAGCAACTTGCAAATCATGCTAGAAACATGCTAGCAGCATGTTAATCATGCTAGCAACATGCTAGTAATATGCTAATCATGCTAGCAACATGCCAATCATGCTAGCAACATGCTAGTAACATGCCAATCATGTTAACAACATGCTAGTAATATGCTAATCATGCTAGAAACATGATAACAAAAAGCTAGTAACATGTTAGCCATGTTATAAACATGTTAGTAACATGCTAATCATGCATGAAACATGCTATCAACATGCTAATCAGGCTAGAAACATGCTAGTAACTTGTTAATCATGCTAAAAACATTTTAGTAACTTGCAAATTATGCTAACAACATACTAATCATGCTAACAACATTGTAATCAGCCTATAAAAATACAAGCAATAAGCTAATCATGCTAAAACATGTTAAGAACATGTTAAATCTTGTAAGCAATGTGTTAAATCATGCTAGCTGCTTTTATACTTTTACAAATGCTTCAAACTTTCAGGCTAGGCTTTCTCAAGCCAACTTAAAGTTTGTTCTCAAACTTTACTCATTTAGTTATAATATAATAATAGTAGAAGAAAACTTATAAAAACAATAACGGCTATGCACTTTTGTCCTTGGCTTCTAACAATGTCAAACACATTACAATTACACACACATTAGACAGTACAAATACTTGCAGCATGTCAGAATAACAAGATTTTAATCTCATTGTGCTTTCATTAATGTAAGATCCGTTAGGTCTAAGATTGGTCAGTGGTTCTGATTCATGCTGTGGAAGAGTGGAGATCCGTTATAATGACCAGTGGGGAACCGTGTGTGATGATAACTGGGACATGAATGATGCTGCTGTGGTGTGCAGACAGTTACAGTGTGGATCAGCCATCAGTGCACCTCATAGTGCCGCTTTTGGTCAAGGCAGTGGATCGATCTGGCTGGATGATGTTGGATGCTCAGGAAGTGAAGGAACCCTCACACAATGTTCACACAGTGGATTAGGAACACATAACTGTAATCATGGTGAAGATGCTGGTGTTGTTTGTTCAGGTAAGTCAAATCTTTTGCATCTTGCCACAAAATTTCGAATGAAATGAACAACAGAAATTACATTAAGCTTCAAACAGTTCATGCTTTTACACATTATGTGTAGCGATTTAGCTCAAAGGAGAAATGTATATAAATAATTACAATTAATTAAGATTAATTACAATTATTTATATCAGCTTCCAGTAGTAACTGTAGCAGAGTTAAATTTCCATCAACTAATCCGTTCGTCCAGCGAACATTTAGTATAATTTCAAAATGATGTTTTCTTGGCCAAAGAAAATAACTTTCTTAAAGTACTATTGCATTAGAGGATGTAGCTTGAATCGTAAAGGGACATTAATTTTGCAAGGCAGAATCAGAATCAAAACTCATGGAAGAGCTCCAGGAGGTCCGAGAGCCAATGGTGACTTTCATTTTTGGAGGGAAAGTTTACGACTCTTTGTCTGTGAGCATGGTATTTTGCATTGGTAATTCGATTGAGTGTTGATGCAAAAACTACTAAGGATTTTTAAAACACTACTATGTTTCATAGGTATCAACATATAATATACACCATAATTTAGATAATCGAAATACGAATTTAAAGAGACCAAACATGGCATAGGTGAGTTACACTACTAGTTGTCTATCATAACAAATGCATATCACAGTGCACAATGAAAACCAGAAAAATTACAAGGCAGAAATACTATACAGAATGACCTGGGGCTATGTGCGATAGGAAGATCAAAGCAAGGTTTGTATGTGAATGAATAGGAAAAAGTCCATTTCTATAGGCATTGTGTCTTTCCTATGGGCTGGGCAATAAAACCCATGTTATCAGATGGTCGCCCTGGCAACTGAGCCCTTTTGGGGTGTTAGTTGCTTTGGAGGGTTGTCTCCAGAACTCCAGCATATAGCTGGCTGTTGGGTTTAAAGATTATTTGTTAAATGTAACAAATAACTGTATGTCTGATTGGTCCAGATGCTACATATGTGTTAACAAAACTATTTAAAATACGTTTTTTTTTTTTTTTTTTTTTGTCAGGTGAGCTGCGGATGCCAACCCTTTTCCTGACCTCCACACATGCAGTTGTTTCTCATGGAGAAAATATCCAGTTCAGATGCACAACACCTAAACCAAGATGCAATGCTAATGCTGAATTCCAGCTCTTCAGAAATGGTTTATCTGTATCCTCCCAGACACATGTATCTAGTGTGACTTTCAACCATAATGTAGACGTTTCACATCAAGGCAGCTACAGCTGTTGTTACTCCTACCAAAACAACATCAAGTCACCTTATAGCAACACTGTTAATATCACTGTGGGTGAGTGTGTTCAGTCTTGTCTCATTGCCCACATCAGGGCTTCTCAACTTTGGCCTGTGGGATCCATTTACCTGCAGAGTTCAGCTCCAACCCTAATCAAACACAGCTGAACATGATAATCAAGGTCTTTAATAACACTAGAAAGATACAGACAGGTGAGTTTGATCAAAGTTAGAGCTAAACTCTGGCCAGAGTTGAGAACCCCTGGTCTACATCACATATTACATGCATTAGTAACGTATAAGTAAACACGTTCTGCAATGATGCCTTTTTTACATTTGAGCCCATTTGTAAAATGGCATTGTATTTAATTTTGATCCCGACAAGATGCACTTCCTGAAGTCATTGTAGTTGATTTAAAGTTAGCTTCTTGTTTTCTAGTGAACTTGCAGCAGCCCAACATTTCCCACAGTGCTCCTGATGGACAGTTTGTCGTGGGGTCTCAGGGGCCAGTGATCACCAGGGGCCACAGTTTCACTATCATCTGTTCCACTGAATCTCAGTATCCTGGAGGCTCTTTTCACCTTTTCAGAGGGTCAAGCATCACCAGGAGTGAGTCAGCTGTCAATCACTCCTCCTCCTTCTCCTTTCCTGAGGCAGATTATTCACATGAGGGAAACTACAGTTGTGTTTATGAAGTCAGTGTCTCCTCACGCTCCTTCCGTTCATCTGCCTCTGAACTGCTGCTCATCACTATCACAGGTACTTATCAACCACAAACCATAAATGCCAGTGTGTGCATATATATGTAAATGTATGTGAATTTGTTGCTAATTATTAAGTTGGCTTGAGAAAGCTGATCTACTTTACTGATTTACTATTTAAGATTATTCTTCTTCTTCTGAGCCAAATTTCAGTATCTGTCTCCTCCTAAAGCTTTCAAGCTAGAACCACCAAACTCGGCCCAAACCTTCAGACTGGTCTGACTCGGTGTGCTATATCTTTTTAGACTAATCCAGCTTACAGTTTTCGTAAACCAGACTATCAAAACCACCAAAAATCCCATAGACTTACATTGACGGAATTTTCAAATGAGGCAAGACTATTCAAATTCCAACTGTCAAAATTCCCAGAATCCCTTGAGGCTCAATCAAACTACCCTTCTATGTACTGTATTTCTAATCCATTCAAACTCATTCAACATCATCTATCTATCTATCTATCTATCTATCTATCTATCTATCTATCTATCGTCATGCTAGTAGCTTGCTTAACATGCTAGTAACTGGCTAATCATGCTAATTTCATGCTAACAACATGCTAATTATGCTAAAAACATGCTAGCAACTGTTAACTATGCTAGGAACATACTAGCAACATGCTAATCATGTTAGAAACATGGTAGCAACATGTTAGTAACATGCTAATCGTTGTAGAAACATGCTAGTAACTTGCTAATCGTTGTAGAAACATGCTAGTAACTTGCTAATCATGCTAGAAACATGCTAGCAACCTGCCAAATCATGTTACAAACATGCTAGCCGCATGCTAACAACTAGCTTATCATGCTAGAAACATGCTAGCAACTTGCCAATCATGTTACAAACATGCTAGCCGCATGCTAACAACTAGCTTATCATGCTAGAAACATGCTAGCAACTTGCTAACATGCTTAATCATGCTAGCAACAAACATGCTAGAAACATGCTAGCAACCTCAACCTGCTAATCATGCTAGAAACATGCTAGACGCATGGTAACAACTAGCTTATCATGCTAGAAACATGCTAGCAACTTGCTAATAATTCTGGCAACATTCTAGTAACAAGCTAATCATGCTAGCAAAATGCCAATCATGTTAACAACATGCTAGTAATATGCTAATCATGCTAGAAACATGTTAACAACAAGCTAGTAACATGTTAGCCATGTTAGAAACATGGTAGTAACAGGCTAATCATGCGCGAAACATGCTATCAACATGCTAATCAGGCTAGAAACATGCTAGTAACTTGTTAATCATGCTAACAACATTTTAGTAACTTGCAAACTATGCTAACAACATTTTAATCATGCTAACAACATTGTAATCAGTCTATAAAAATATAAGCAACAAGCTAATCATGCTGAAACATGTTAACAAGAAGTTAAATCTTGTAAGCAATGTGTTAAATCATGCTAGCTGCTTTCATACTTTTACAAATGCTTCAAACTTTCAGGCTAGGCTTTCTCAAGCCAACTTAAAGTTTGTTCTCAAACTTTACTCATCTAGTTATAATATAATAATAGTAGAAGAAAACTTATAAAAACAATAACTGCTATGCACTTTTGTCCTTGGCTCCTAACAATGTCAAACACATTACAATTACACACACATTAGACAGTACAAATACTTGCAGCATGTCAGAATAACAAGATTTTAATCACATTGTGCTTTTATTAATGTAATCTGTTAGATCTGAGATTGGTCAGTGGTTCTGATTTATGCTGTGGAAGAGTGGAGATCCGTTATAATGGCCAGTGGGGAACCGTGTGTGATGATAACTGGGACATGAATGATACTGCTGTGGTGTGCAGACAGTTACAGTGTGGATCAGCCATCAGTGCACCTCAAAGTGCTGCTTTTGGTCAAGGCAGTGGATCGATCTGGCTGGATGATGTTGAATGCTCAGGAAGTGAAGGAACCCTTACACAATGTTCACACCGTGAATTAGGAACACATAACTGTAATCATGATAAAGATGCTGGTGTTGTTTGTTCAGGTAAGTCAAATCTTTATAGGTGAGTTACACTACTAGTTGTCTATCATAAGAAATGCATATCACAGTGCACAATGAAAACCACAAAAATTACAAGGCAGTAATAATATACACAATGACCTGGGGCTATGTGCGATAGGAAGATCAAAGCAAAGTTTGTTTGTGAATGAATAGGAAAAAGTCCATTTCTATAGGCATTGTGTCACGGACAAAAACGGGCAAGACAGGTATTTCAACAAAGGTATGTTTATTTAATCACAGCAGAGCAAAACGTGAAGCAGAGGAGATTCCGGCAGAGGTGAGTGGATCTGGTAGGACTTGACTTGAATGATGATAGAATGGTGATACTTGATACTTTGTTGCAGGATGACTGGACTGGATCCGATGGCTGATCGAACACACACACACTGCTGACTGGACTGGAGAGACAAGGACGACAGGACTAGAACACAAGAGAAAACAGGTAAGTATTCGCAGGTAGGTATAGTTTGTGACTTCTTGACGATAGGCACAATGAGTCCGCTTCGTATGAACGAGCCCGGACAGAGACTGAAGTGTGGTGTGTGCTTAAGTAGGTTGACTGGTGATTAGGTGCAGGTGCTGTGAGTCAGAATTCCGGTGATTGAGATTGCTGGGTGTGAGTGGTGGAAGAGCCTGGCCAATCCGTGACATTACCCCCCTCCCCACAGCCCGCTCCTGAGGGCTGACCTCTCTGGCGTTGAGGTGGTCTGCCTCTTCCTTGAGGTGCCGGATATTCAGGGTGAGCAGCATGGAACTCGTCAGTGAGAGTGGGATCCAGGATGTCGTCGCGAGGGACCCATGACCTTTCCTCAGGACCAAAACCTTCCCAATCCACTAGGTACTCGAGGCGACCACCCCGACGCCGGGACCTCAGAATCTCTTTGACTGAGTAGATGGATCCTTCCTCTAGTACCATTGGAGGAGGGGGTTCCTCTTCGTGGCCAGGCTCTGTGGAGGGAAGCAGAGGTTCGTGACAGGGTTTGAGGAGTGAAACATGAAATGTGGGGTGAATCCTGTAGTGAGGTGGAAGTTGTAATTTGTATGTGACGGGGTTGACCTGTTTCAGGATGGTGAAGGGACCAACAAATCTGGGACTGAGTGAATTCTGGGCGTACTCCGCCCAGCCCAGGAACTGATTCCAGGAGTTCTGGTGGCCATGACAGAAAGTCCGAAGGAACCGCCCCACCTCCTGGATTTTCCTCTCGGTCTGTCCGTTGGTTTGTGGGTGGTACCCGGATGAGAGACTGACAGTCACACCTAGGAGCTTGAAGAAAGATTTCCACACTCGAGAGATGAATTGAGGACCTCTATCTGATACAATATCCTCAGGAATTCCATAATATCGGAAGACAGGATTGAAGAGACATTCAGCGGTTTCCATAGCTGTGGGCAATCCTTTCAAAGGTAGAAGACGACAGAACTTGGAAAAGCGATCGACAATGATCAGGATGCAGGTGTTTCCATCAGATGAGGGGAGATCTGTCATGAAGTCAACTCCTAGGTGTGACCAGGGGCGGTTCGGGATTGGCAAGGGATGGAGTTTACCTGCGGGGAGGTGACGTGGACTCTTGGACATGGCACATTCTTTACAGCCCCGCACATATCGTCTAACATCCCTTGCCATATCGGGCCACCAGAAGCATTCGGATAAAAGCGAGAGAGTGCTGTTGGCCCCAGGATGACCGGTGCCCAGAGAGACGTGAGTGGAATGGATTAGATCAACCCGTTGTGTCCGAGGGATGAATTGGCGTCCTGGAGGGCAGCCCGGCAGAGTCCTGGGTTCGGGAGTGGCGACGGCTGGAGGAGAGGTCCATTCGATGGGACTGACAATGAGGTGAGTAGGTATGATGTTGGAAGGAGTTTCAGACACTTCTTCGGGCTCAGAGAGACGAGAAAGGGCATCAGCACGGACATTTCTTGATCCTGGACGGTATGAAGTGGAGAAATGAAACCTGGTGAAGAAGAGTGGCCATCTTGCTTGGCGGGGACAGAGTCGTTTGGCATCGCGAAGGTATTGAAGATTTTTATGATGATATAGTTTACTTCTGCCGGGCTGAAGTAAACTATATGAAGACATGCAGGGGTACCATGGTACTGTGACAGTACAGCTCCAACTCCTGTGGTAGATGCATCCACCTCCACCACGAAAGGGAGATCGGGGTCAGGATGGGTTAGAAGTGGAGCTTGGGTGAAGGCTTTTTTCAGGGTTTGGAAGGCTTTAGAAACTTCGGGTGTCCAAATGAGGGCTTTTGGGTGTCCTTTGAGGAGATTGGTAAGGGAACTGGTGATCTGACTGTAACCTTTGATGAACCTGCGGTAAAAGTTGGCGAATCCAAGAAATCTTTGAAGTTCCTTGATGGATTTGGGTTCTGGCCAGGAAATGACAGCATCCACGTTCCATGCGGAGCCCATGACGGTCGATGATATATCCAAGGAAGTGAATAGATGGTTGATGAAATTAACATTTCTCTGCCTTCAGATACAGCTGATGCTCACGTAACTTCTGCAGGACCTCCGCAACATGGTGGAGATGTTCGGCCTCACTCCGGGAGTAGATCAATATATTGTCGATATAGACTATGACGAATCGGTGCAGGAACTCCCAGAGTACTTCATGGATGAAGTTCTGGAATACGGAGGGGGCGTTTACTAAACCATAAGACATGACCTGATATTCATAATGGCCAGTAGGGGTCACGAAGGCAGTCTTCCACTCACCCCCCTCACGTATCCGGATCAGGTTGTAGGCGCTGCGGAGGTCCAACTTAGTGAAAATCTGCGCTGTGCGGAGCTGTTCCAGAGCCGCAGGGACGAGAGGAAGGGGATAACGGAACTTGACAGTGTAACGGTTGATGGCTCGGTAATCGATACAGGGACGCAGCCCTCCATCCTTCTTGGAGACAAAGAAGAAGCTGGAAGCTGCGGGAGAAGTGGATGGCCGAATGTACCCCTGACTTTGCGCCTCCTTGATGTATTCCTCCATGGCCTTACTCTCAGGAAGTGACAACGGGTAAATCTTTCCTTTGGACAACGGTGCATCTGGAACGAGGTCAATGGCACAGTCCCATGGCCGGTGAGGAGGTAGCTGGGAAGCTCTCTTGGGGCAAAATACATCGCTGAAGTTGGAATAAATTGAGGGAATCTTGACTGACTGGTTAGCCACAGGACTTTCAACGGATGTAACACAGACTGAGATGGGCTTCTTGACTGGTCGAGGAAGGTCAGGGAAACAATTACTGTAGAGAAGCATTCCTTACCCCATCTTTGTACTTCACCAGTGCCCCAAGAGAGAATGGGATCGTGCTTCACCAGCCACGGGCGCCCCAGAATGACGTAGACAGTAGCGCCCTCCAGAACCAGCAGTTGAATCCTCTCCGTATGAAATAGTCCTACTTGCAGGGTAATGTCTTCACATTTGCGTAGAATTTGTCTTCGGGACAGTAGTTCTCCTGTTATTGAGTGTATCTGATATTTGTTTGACGTGGTGGTGGTACGGACCTTGAGCTGGCGGCAGAGGGCACCCGAGATGAAATTGCCAGCTGACCCGGAGTCAAGGAGAGCGGAGACTGAAACAGAATGAGTGGAAGTGATTATTTGTACATTGGTGGTTAAAGGGTGTAAATTTTCAGCTTCCGACTGGACGACACTCACCCAAGAACGAGTCGGCCGGGAGGGGCAGTTCAGCCTTAGATGACCACTAGCACCGCAGTACATACACAGACCCCGGGTCAGCCTCCTCTGCCGCTCGGTGGAAGACAATTTTCCTAGGTCGAGAATCATAGGTTCGGAGGCTGGTTCTGGAGGGGTCATTCCTTCTGGTGAACGGAGGAGTGCGGGTATAGCTGCTGCAGTTTCGGTTTGGTAGGAAGACATGCAGTCTGAACATCTGATGGAATGTTGAATGAATCTTTCTAATCCTTGGTGATCGTCATGTGCTGCCAACTGTAAACGAAGTTTGGGCTCCAGGCCTAGCCGTTAGGTGGTGAGGAGAGATCGCTCGTTCCATCCATTAGCAGCAGCGAGGGTTCTGAATTTCAAGGAATATTCTTGGATAGACATAGTACCTTGTTTTAAATGGTAAAGCTGTTCTCCCGCTGTGATGTCGCTGTCAGATTGACCGAAAACCTCCTTGAAATGAGCCATGAATGCCCGGATGGAACGAGTCTCCGGGCCGTCCTGGAGCCATAATGTTTCTGCCCACTGCAGTGCGGGACCTGTAAGCAGTGAAATGATAAAAGCAATTTGAGATTGATCTGTTGGATATAATGCTGGTTGCATGGTAAACACCAAGGAACATTGCAAAAGAAATCCGTTGCACTCCTCCGCCCGGCCAGAGTAGGGCGCCGGTCGGGCCATGGGACTGGATGGAACAGGGTGAGAAGAAGTGCTCGGTGCCGGTAACGATTCACTGGGTGAAACAGGTGATGTGGTGACTGGGGCTCAAAGGAGAACCTTCTTGAGGGAATCCACCAGCTCCTGAAACGGATCTGAAGTGCTCATGCTGAGATCTGTCTTCGGTCCGGTCTTCTGTCACGGACACAAACGGGCAAGACAGGTATTTCAACAAAGGTATGTTTATTTAATCACAGCAGAGCAAAACGTGAAGCAGAGGAGATTCCGGCAGAGGTGAGTGGATCTGGTAGGACTTGACTTTGACTTGAATGATGATAGAATGATGATACTTGATATTTTGTTGCAGGATGACTGGACTGGATCCGATGGCTGATCGAACACACACACACTGCTGACTGGACTGGAGAGACAAGGACGACAGGACTAGAACACAAGAGAAAACAGGTAAGTATTCGCAGGTAGGTATAGTTTGTGACTTCTTGACGATAGGCACAATGAGTCCGCTTCGTATGAACGAGCCCGGACAGAGACTGAAGTGTGGTGTGTGCTTAAGTAGGTTGACTGATGATTAGGTGCAGGTGCTGTGAGTTAGAATTCCGGTGATTGAGATCGCTGGGTGTGAGTGGTGGAAGAGCCTGGCCAATCCGTGACACATTGTGTCTTTCCTATAGGCAAATGTAGTATACTCTGCTTGAATTCTTTCGATCAATAAACCCATGTTATCAGATGGTCGCCCTGGCAACTGAGCCCTTTTGGGGTGTTAGTTGCTTTGGAGGGTTGTCTCCAGAACTCCAGCATATAGCTGGCTGTTGGGTTTAAAGATTATTTGTTAAATGTAACAAATAACTATATGATTGGTCCAGATGCTACATATGTGTTAACAAAACTATTTAAAATAAGTTTTTTTTCTTTTTTTCAGGTGAACTGCGGATGCCGACCCTTTCCCTGACCTCCACACATGCAGTTGTTTCTCATGGAGAAAATATCCAGTTCAGATGCACAACACCTAAACCAAGATGCAATGTTAATGCTGAATTCCAGCTCTTCAGAAATGGTTTATCTGTATCCTCCCAGACACATGTATCTAGTGTGACTTTCAACCATAATGTAGACATTTCACATCAAGGCAGCTACAGCTGTCAATACTCCTACCAAAACAACATCAAGTCACCTTATAGCAACACTGTTAATATCACTGTGGGTGAGTGTGTTCAGTCTTGCCTCATTGCCTACATCAGGGCTTCTCAACTCTGGCATGTGGGATCCATTTACCTGCAGAGTTCAGCTCCAACCCTAATCAAACACAGCTGAACATGATAATCAAGGTCTTTAATAACACTAGAAAGATACAGGCAGGTGAGTTTAATCAAAGTTGGAGCTAAACTCTGACCAGAGTTGAGAACCCCTGGTCTACATCACATATTACATGCATTAGTAACGTATAAGTAAACACGTTCTGCAATGATGCCTTTTTTACATTTGAGCCCATTTGTAAAATGGCATTGTATTTAATTTTGATCCAGACAAGATGCACTTCTTGAAGTCATTGTAGTTGATTTAAAATTCGCTTCTTGTTTTCTAGTGAACTTGCAGCAGCCCAACATTTCCCACAGTGCTCCTGATGGACAGTTTGTTGTGGGGTCTCAGGGGCCAGTGATCACCAGGGGCCACAGTTTCACTATCATCTGTTCCACTGAATCTCAGTATCCTGGAGGCTCTTTTCACCTGTTCAGAGGGTCAAACATCACCAGGAGTGAGTCAGCTGTCAATCACTCTGCCTCCTTCTCCTTTCCTGAGGCAGATTATTCACATGAGGGAAACTACAGTTGTGTTTATGAAGTCAGTGTCTCCTCACACTCATTTCGTTCATCTGCCTCTGAACTGCTGCTCATCACTATCACAGGTACTTATCAACCACAAATCATAAATGCCAGTGTGTGTATATATATGTAAATGTATGTAAATTTGTTGCTAATTATTAAATTGGCTTGAGAAAGCTGATCTACTTTACTGAACTACTATTTAAGATTATTCTTCTTCTTCTTCTGAGCCAAATTTCAGTATCTATCTCTTCCTAGAGCTTTCAAGCTAGAACCACCAAACTCGGCCCAAACCTTCAGACTGGTCTGACTCGGTGTGCTATATCTTTTTAGACTGATCCTGTAACTTGCTAATCGTTTTAGAAACATGCTAGCGACCTGCTAATCCTGCTAGCCGCATGCTAACAAGTAGCTTATCATGCAAGAAACATGCTAGCAACTCGGTGACAACTAGCTTTTCGTGCTAGCAACATGCTAGTAACATGGTATTCATGTTAGCAATATGCCAATCATGTTAACAACATGCTAGTAATATGTTAATTATGCTAGAAACATGTTAACAACAAGCCAGTAACATGTTAGCTATGTTAGAAACATGCTAGTAACATGTTAATCCTGCGCAAAACATGCTATCAACATGCTAATCAGGCTAGAAACATGCTATTAACTTGTTATTCATGCTAACAACATTTTAGTAACTTGCAGATTATGCTAACAACATGCTAATCATGCTGAAAAAAAACATCTTAAAGCAGCTTAAGCTGGTCAAGCTGGTTTAAGATGGTCTCTCAGGCTGGTCATAGCTGGTTTTTCAAGCTGGTTTTAGAGGGGTTTTGGTCACTTTTTTAGCTGGTCAAGCTGGCTTTAGCTGGTCAGCCTGGCTGGTCTTAGCTGGTCAGCCAGGCTGGTCTTAGCTGGTCAGGCTGGTCTTAGCTGGTTTTAGCTGGTCAGACTGGTCTTAGCTGGTTTAAGCTGGTCAGGCTGGTCTTAGCTGGTTTAAGCTGGTCAGCCAGGCTGGTCTTAGCTGGTCAGGCTGGTCTTAGTTGGTTTTAGCTGGTCAGGCTGGTCTTAGCTGGTTTAAGCTGGTCAGCCAGGCTGGTCTTAGCTGGTTTTAGCTGGTCAGGCTGGTCTTAGCTGGTCAGGCTGGTCTTAGCTGGTTTTAGCTGGTCAGGCTGGTCTTAGCTGGTCTTAGCTGGTCAAAATGTTTGTTTGATGATTGATTGATTACATAGTGTCTGCCCCAATTTTCCTGACAAATAATGCCACGAATAAGTAATATGTTTACTTGTAATAATCTGCAGGACCACAAGGAAGCATTAAAACAATTTTTATTTGATCTTACAGCCCCTTTAATAACAAATATTTACAAAATATTTACAAAATAATTGGAATGATTACAATTCTAAAACTATATTAAGAATTAATGGTGAAGATGAACAATAACAGAATTCTAAACATATTATGCATTTTAATTTTTCTTTTTTTTTAATTATATCTTGTATTTGTTTTTGGGATATGTAATGCCCCACTTGTTTCTCCCTTTTCTCTCGCTCTCTTCTTTCAGGCTCCTTTTGTTTCCGCCAGTCACTGAAACAGACTTAAACAAGAAATAATTTAGATTATTAATTTTCAACGAATAAAACTACTTAAAAAAAAAACAAAAAAAACTATAGTGTCATGTCTTTGTTGCACTTTTTTTCCAGACATAGCCTGCAATCTATGGGGGGGGGGTTGATTCGTTGTTTCTAAAGGTGAAACACATTAAGAAAAAATGAACGATCAAGTTGTGGGACTACTTTGTCTTAAATCGCATACTATTCATTCCTGAGCTGTGAAATTATGAAATTATCCCGGTAGTCCCAGTAGATTGCAGCCCGAGCACGACGGGCCCCGACTTTTGTACGCCCCTAGGGCCGGACTTCGGGCCAATTTTCAAGTAATAGTTCAAACGCGGGAGGGGCTTCGGGTGTTACGCAGTCGCTGCGTGCTGGATGGAACGAGACGAGAGACGAGATAACAAGCAACAATATTTAATATAAACTTCAGGTAGCACAAGCTGGAACAGGCAGGAACACAGAGCGATAATCCACACACGTAGAAACACAATTCAACAACAATAAAGACCGACAGGGAACTCAAGATACAAACAGGCTTATAAAGGTTAACTAATTGTTGCAAACAGGTGAAGGGGATGACGCTAACGAGGATAAAACCAAAGCAGACAGATAGACGGGGGGAGACAATGGGAGAAACCAAGAAAACAAACAGACAGAACTGTAACATTACGCCCCCCTCCGAATAGGCGCGTCGTCGCGCCGTAGAAAACAAAACAAAACAAAACAGATTAGGAGGCGAAAAAAAAGAACAGAAAAACCAGAGTCCATGGGGGAGGAGGCTTCGGCGGAGGACGGAACCCCGGAAGGGGGACAAAAACCAGAGTCAACAGAGTCCAAGGGGGCGACGAAGGTGGGAGGAGCCAGGGAGGAAACAGGAGGGACCCGGAGCAGGAGAAGCAGAGGGAGACCCAGACCGCAGCCATGATGACCCACGGTGGAGCCGATGGAGGGAGGAGCCATGGTGGAAGAAGGGCTGACGACTCCATGGGGCCGACCGACAGAGGCGGAGCAGCTGGCGGAGGAGCCCGAGGCGGAGACGGAGAGCCGAAGATCCAGGGCGACACCGAGGATCCGGAGGGCCAAGGCGGAGCCCTAGGCTCTGGCGACCAAGGCGTAGGCGGAGATCCGGAGGTCCGCGGCGGAGCCGGAGCGACAGAGGATGGAGGCTGTGCCGGAGGGAGGGAGGAGTCCTTAGGAGCCGGTGGGACGGAGTGACGAGGCGCAGCCGGAGGAGCAGAGTCCTGAGGTGATGGAGGGACGACGACCGACCAAGGCGGAGCCGGAGGGACGAGGGAGCCCGGTGGAGCTGGTGGACCGACGGGCGACGGTGGAGACGAGGGAGCTGAGAGCCGTGGTGGAGTCGCAGGGTCGGAGGGCCGAGGCGGAGTTCTGGACTCTGAGGCTGGAGGCGGAGCTGAGGGATCCTCCAGCCATGACGCCGATGGAAGCTGGCAGACCCGCGGCGAGCCCACTGCACAGGTGGTGGGCTGAGGGTGAGCAGAGGGGCTGTCAGGGGACAGCGGTGAGCAAACATACGTTGACATAGGCAGAAGAGGGAGGGTGGGTGGGAATTCCATACAGACAGGTAGATCAGAACAGATGGATACTTCAGAGAAGAAGTCTATTAAGTCCCCAGAGTCATTTTCTAGAACTTCCATAGAAAAATCAATTAAGTCCCCAGAGTTTTGCTCAAGCTCACCCCCAGCGGTGGTGCAGTGGGCAGGGCTCTCCATAGCCCTCTCTTGCTCCACGCAGCACTCCACCTTCGCGGATGTAGTGTCCGGCTCTCGCACTTGGTCAGACGTGTCAGGCTCTGGCTCTGTCGCTCTTGGCTCTGGCTCTTTATCTGCGGTGGGCTCAGGCTCCAACTCCGCTTGTCGGGGTGATGGTTGGCTGGGTTCTGGGTCTGGAGTGGGGCTGACATCCTCCTTGACGAAGTCAATAGTCCATGACGATCCACAGGACGCCAGCACCCACTCGATGTAATCCGGCAGGCTCTCTCGAGGACCCTCCCCGGATAGCAGCCCCTTAGTGGTGGTGTTCAGTCCTGCACGGTAGAAAGTGCAAAGGCTGCTATCCGGGAAGTGGGAGTGTTCTGCCAGGAAGATGTAATCACGGGTGTGGTCCTCAAGAGAGCGTTCCCCCTGCTTCATGATGATGAGGAGAACAGTGGGATCCATGGGGGTAAAAATCAAAAACAAAACACTGAGACAAAGACGGAAAATAAACGTAGGGGAATATCGCCGGGTAAACTGTAGTCGGTCGGTCTTTCTGTTACGCAGTCGCTGCGTGCTGGATGGAACGAGACGAGAGACGAGATAACAAGCAACAATATTTAATATAAACTTCAGGTAGCACAAGCTGGAACAGGCAGGAACACAGAGCGATAATCCACACACGTAGAAACACAATTCAACAACAATAAATACCGACAGGGAACTCAAGATACAAACAGGCTTATAAAGGTTAACTAATTGTTGCAAACAGGTGAAGGGGATGACGCTTACGAGGATAAAACCAAAGCAGACAGATAGACGGGGGGAGACAATGGGAGAAACCAAGAAAACAAACAGACAGAACTGTAACATCGGGCCTGTTTTAGGCTTCTTCTTATTTTTATATTTTAGACATCCACCAAATATGGCGATGAAAAAAATCTGCGCTGTTGGAAACAACACGAGACTTTGCTTTCACTTTCGAGACCGGCTCGGAAGGCATTCAATCAAATGTGCACATCCACTGTAGAGATGACAAGTGTTATCGACTTTATCACTGCAGCCAAAAATAGAGAAAACACATATTAATGAATTATTATAATGTTAAAGCAGTCTTCTTCGCTGTTTTCTTTACCTGACACATTCATAATCATTAATCCTGCCAGTGTTCTGTGGCAAGCTTTGTGTGCGTTGAGCGCTGATGGGCTATAGGCAATTAAAGGTTCATTATTATAAATTATATAGTTTATTAATATGCAATTAGTCAACTAATCTCTTAAAAATAAATGACTACTAGTTGACCAAAAAAGTTTAGTCATGGGCAGGCCAAATGGTTACATATAGTGCATGCATGAATGAATAGAAAAATTAGATTACCTCTCAACAAAAAGAAAACAGAAAATAGAAATCTTATCTAACAATAGAAGCCTTTACTATCATTTTCAGTTTATATATTTATATATATGTATATGTGTGTGTGTGTGTGTGTGTGTGTGTGTGTGTATTAAGCAGCACAACTGTTCTATTCTAAAACTGATAATAAATCAGCATATCACAATGATTTAAAAAGGATCATGTGACACTGGAGTAATGAAAAGACTAAAGTAATGATGCTGAAAATTCAGAAATAAATTGCATTTTAAAGTATATTAAAATAGACAAAAAAACTATATTTTAAATTACAATAATATTTCACAACATTACTTTTTTTTTCAATTAATTTTCTGTATTTTTGATCAATTAAATGCAGCTTTGATTAACAGAAGAGACTTTAAAAAATCGTACTAATCCCAAACTACTGAACGGCATTGTAGATAATAAAAGAATATAATAAAAGGAAAAAGGAGATTTTGGTATGTGTGTATGTCTTACATTTCAGAAATTCCACTGAAAATCCTTCACTTTGCAAAGAAGAGTGGCAACTTGAGTTAACTTAAACCGGTTTCTTCTGTACCATTTGCCCTGTTGTTTTAGATGGCACTTTTCCTTTCGACTTCTTTGTTCCTCTTAAATATCTACAAATCAGTCAGGAAACAAACAATATGTAATTCACATTAGTTTTAGCTTTTGAGACATCTGAATCATTCTCCCTTAAAAACTTTTCTGGAGTTGAGAAAGATCTTCTAGCATATCTACATGTAAAATTCAGGTATTCAAATTCTTAGAATGCAACCATTACCTTTGAATGAACTCCAAATCTCTGTCTGTCTCCTCCTGGTAAGGTTACTCTGGAGTGAATATATGCTGCAAACAGGCCAGACAGGAAGATGGGCTGAATTAACTCATTCTTTAAACCAAAGATAGTAAAAAGCATTACAATCAAACAATAAGAGAATTAGCAAGTTATCAAAGGTTCTCGCACATCTCGCTGCTTACGTTAACCGCTTTAAAAGCACCGTTCAGAGTTTACATCCTCCGTGAGCGGGATGACCGCGAGTTGCGAGACTTAAGTAACGTCACGCGTTTCATTTCAGCGCCCCTGTTAACAGATGACTGCTTGTGCAAATTTGATGTTGTGTGGGCACAAACAAGGTCCTTTAATCTCTTGATAATTATTTCTTTTATTCACACCAATTCTTTAAAACTCTTCACAAACCCCCACATCACAGGTAGGGAAAACCAAATCAATTCAAAATAAACAAACCAATAAACTCAGAATAAAGAGACAAATTAAATCAAAACCATGGGAATCTGTCCCAAAACACAAAATACAAACATTATCAAAATAAAATCACATACAATCATCTGCAGATCAATTTCCTTCAAGACTCCTTCAAAATTAACTTCAAATATATTTCATACCTGTTGACACAGCAGTATTCCATTCTAACCACTCCGGTCATTAAAGTTCTCAGGAAACACACCACATCTACAATTATAAATATTTCAACCCATACACAATTTTCCCATCAAAATTAAATCACGTAAACCACATTGAAATCCTTTGAAAATAACTTCAAATACACGTCATACCTGTTAAGAGCAATATTCAAATTTTAGCCACTCTGGTTGCTGAGGTTCTCAGGGCACACACTAAATCCATAAAAACACATTTTTAAACCCGTGCACAATATTCTCGTTATCACACACAGAAAGCTCCTAAATTAGTTTCACTCACCCGATCACCCTCTTTGTGCAGCGTTCTCATCGCATTTTTCATTCTGTGCATCACTTCATTTGTTCTGTGCGTGTATGTGTCTAAATAACCCACGGTTCCTCCCCCGACCCCGCTTAGCCAGAGCGCTCAATACTACATCGATTTACATCATGAAATACTAACGAGAAAGTGTGCGGAACAACACGACGTTGCCGTGAATCACAACTGTTGTCAATGAAGGGTGTAATTATCGCAGCAACCCAGAGATTTTCCGCCTATAGCCGCTATGCCGGGGAATGTGTAAAATCCTCCCGCGACCGCACTCCTTAAACCCGGCACAAGTCTCCCTCGCGCCCCGCGGGCGGAGGATTCGATTCAAGCATGAAAAATTAAAAGTGAAACAAATCACTTACCGCAGTTGTGAATCGTACTTATTGCTGCTCCCGAATGTCGACCGTTGAAGAAAATCCCGCCTCCGTAGATTTAAAATTTACAGCAGTATGCTGTACTTTTGCGTCAAACCACCAGGTGATCCACGTGATCAGATTATGCTTTAAGCACTTCTTGTTAAAGATATTTTTTTTTTCTCCTAGTGTTTTTTAATTGCATGTGATTTGTTATTTATTATATAAAGACTGTGTTTGTTTCATTTATATTTTATGTAAAAGTCTAATACCGAAACACTTGTTAAAAATAAAACAGCTGACTATATTTGGTCATACAGCTATGGTGAATGTATTTCTTCAGACAATAATTTAATCTGATTTTAGTTCTATGCTGATTTTTTGAGTGCTAGCTTGATTTTATGCTATACTTTATACTACAATTTATTTTAGACTTTTCTCAGATATATTATCATTAACAACTAGAATAATTTACGATTTATCATCTAGCCTACCTGATTATGATACTAAACATAACTTGAATTGAACCTTGTCAGTAAGTGAAACAAACTGATTAATTTGTAATTAGGTCAAATGGACACCAACTTGGTCACCCATACGGAAATGTAATATATGACATATATGTACCTATATCAGAAGTGCTACTCTCATATATGTTAAATATAGGGCAATATATTATTATCACATATATCCATTTTCTGGATATATGTAGATATATGTTTATAACATATATGAATTTCCCATAGTACAATTTGTATATAAACATATATTGAAAGTATATATATGTTTAACTTTTATATGGTATTGTATGTTATGACCATATATGTTTACAATATATATCAAAATTATATATTGTATTATAAGTTATGACCATATATGTTAACAATATATATCAAAATTATATATTGTATTATATGTTATGACCATATATGTTAACAATATATATCAAAATTATATATGGTACTCTATGTTTTGACCATTTGTTACCAATGTATATACTGAATTTATGCAAGTTTATTAACCATATATGCCTAAAAGATACTGCTTATTGTAAATCATATAACACAATTCATTGCTTAACTTTATTAATTGTTTCAATTTAGTTTTCTGGGGGAAAAAGTAGAGATGAATATATAACCTGTTCAAAAATGCCAATGTACTAAAAGTTACTTGTAGGAATGTATTATAGAGTTATTGAGGGGGGAAACACTTCATGTAACTGTTTGTCCATATGTGCTCTCATCATCAATGAACTAAAATGCATTTTATTAAAATACATGAGCGATTGTATGTGAACGTCACAATAGCGCTTTTGCGCATGCGCCAAAATTCAAACACACCCGCGCTAACGGCAGAGTCTGAGCAATGGCTGCGGCTAAACAAACAGTCATCTGCAGTAAGATGTTTTTCTTAGTGGAAGGATAACAAATGTGCCAGTACCTTCACATAATAAACGACAATGATTTTATAGACGGGCACGAAGACAGACCGACATCACTGAGTGGAGCGGATGAAACGCCTTTGAATGTGGCAGCGGTGCAGGTAATTTACACTAATTTACTCAACGCTTTATTCCTACACTAATATTACATAGAAACTAAGTGTTATATGATTGTTTTGGTCTGCAAGAGCCTCTGTCTCTATATAGATCAGCTAATGTTTTAAATATTCCCTGTCATTGTTGTATATATGATGTTATGATTACAGCTGCATTGATGTGTTTTGCAATTTGCTCGCGTTAAAGTTAATTTTAGCTTTTGGGTAACAGGTTAATCTGTATGGAGATACTGTGAGCTCATTGTTTTCACTTGATAAGCAATGCCACGTTTGGAAATTATTTAAAGCTGTCTGACAAAAATAATGGATGAAAATTATAATGTTTATCTCTGAGATGTAGTCTAGACTAGAACTATAAAACTGCACGAAATGGAATTATTTAAATACAAGCACCTTGAATTCATATAGTAAATGACAGTACTTGGTTATATTGCACCAAGTGCATTGACATGTCCGTGACATGCCTAGAGTGGGTGCGTAAGCACATGCATGTGCATATTGCATAAAGGTACAGTAAGTTACACTAAAGGATGTGATTGTGGGGTTTTAAACATATGGTTAATCTATCGTAGTAAATTTTGTTCATATCATTGCTGATAATTGTGCTATTCTTGTTTGTGTCCCATGACAAGGTAATGAGTCCCGAAATTCTCAGAAAATAGAAATGGAGGCCGAACCTGCAGATGTGGATGGCAGTGATGTGAATGATGGAGCATCTACACAGAAAAGGTTAAATATTTTATTGAAACCAAAACTAGCATCTGCAATATACATGTAAACAAATCAAATCAACAAAATATTTTAGTTAAAAATGTGTCTCCATGTACTATTTAATACAATTCTAGTGCATTTAATCTATTAAATAACAGTGGAGTGAGTGAGTTTTGGGATATGGTTAGATTAAACTTATTTTAGTGAATGAAGTACCACATTTCAGCTCTAATTTTGTTAGGGTGGGTACACATTAATCTATCTGCTTTCTAACAGCTTCATGTGGCCGTAAACATTTATTTTTAACGTGGCTTTAAGCACTATAAATTATTAAAGTTTCACTTTGACTGTGACAAAGGCAGTAAATGTGGTGTTTATATGGAATAATTGTAATATTTATGGTACAAATACAGAGAGAGTCCCCATATCAGTAGGAAAGCGATCAAATGAGCATCTTCCATCCGAAGACTTGTGTTGCATGCGGGAAACTATTAATTGGTTATTCTACAATTAATTGTACCATAAATTATACTACAATTGGAAAATACTGTAAATTGATAAACTGTTCAGCGTGATGACGTTTAATGCCTCCGACAGGGCCTGTAGTCCCATTTAGCAGCATGTTAGCAACCACCTTTTTTAAGAAACATAACAGTTTAAAAAAAAATAAATAAATAAAAATCAAGAGTGGGGTTTAACTGGTGTGTTTTATGTCATAGAATAAAACGTGAAAATATTATGAGTTTGTGTAAACCGCAGACCTTATTTTAGGGGATTTAATCAAAATTGTCATTCAAAAACCCATGTCATAGTTCCACCCCTCTATTTCTTTTCTCCAGGCCACATTCTCGATGCACATATTAGGTATTATGAATGTAAACACTTTATTTCATTGATGCTAAATAGCAAATTAAATTGTAACCTGTGAACTCTGTCATTGAGCATTTGGGTTACTATAGTTTAGTTCTTCATGTATATAGAGACATATAATTTGAATGGGCATGCAGGCTGTGCTCTGTCGTTGTTCTGCCATGTCCTTGTGGTATCTGGGAATATTTTACAACTACAATTTATAATTATTACATAAATAATGAGTATTCTGCAGTTTTAAAATAATCTTTAACTTTACCAACCATGTTTAATACTCAGTATATTTGTCATCTTATAGTAGTTAATCACTTTAAGATACAGGCACAGTTCTAACTAAAAACCTAAATTAAACTTTGGTACAATGTTGGATTGCAAGATTTAAGCAGGTTTTATATTTTAATATCATGTTGACTAAAATCAAGTTTAGTTTACTGTACCACCCAACACTACCAAAGCTAAAAAGTTGCTTTTGAATGTGGTGCATTTCCTGAAATCATATATGGTGCAGAAAATTTATTGTAATTATCTTATAAAAACCTAACTTTTACTTTTTTTTTTTTTTTTTTTTTTTTTTTTTTTTTTTACAGATGCTGGAATCCAGAAATTTCTTCACCTGGGGCCTACTGGGGATGGCAATAAACAAAAAACTAACCAAGCTGTGGGAATACAAACCTGTAGACCTTTAGCTGAACCACTACAATTGATGTTCTGTTTCTTATGCCTGTTCAGTGTTTTGATCAGTTATATATGTAATTGTTTCTTTTTTGTCCTGTTTGATTGTGCAGGTCAGTAACTTTTTTTTTTCTATTTAAATAAATTCTGTTTAAATAAAGATGCTTCTTTGTGTAACTTTCTGTACCATTTAACATTTAAGGCTAAAGGTGTGAAATGTGCAATGCACTGCAACTTTGTAGAGTGTCTTACATGTGTCTACAACCTCTATTTAAAGATCAAAGATCACATATTAAAATATTAAATATATGATACCATATATTTCATGCATATATGTCTAATTTGTATACAACATAATAAAAACATACATATATCTCACATATATTAATAATTATATACATTTCATATATGGCAATGCATGTATTATACATACATAAACATATATTTTTGTATGGGGTAGACTTATATGTCAATATATGAAATTGTTCCATTTTCTAATAGGAATCATATATGGATATGGCATATATAAACATGTATTCAATATATGGGTATTTCATATAAGCACATATATTACATTTCCGTATGGGCAAACAAGCTAATCATGCTAAAACATGTTAACAACATGTTAAATCTTGTAAGCAATGTGTTAAATCATGCTAGCTGCTTTCATACTTTTACAAATGCTTCAAACTTTCAGGCTAGGCTTTCTCAAGCCAACTTAAAGTTTGTTCTCAAACTTTACTCATCTAGTTATAATATAATAATAGTAGAAGAAAACTTATAAAAACAATAACGGCTATGCACTTTTGTCCTTGGCTCCTAACAATGTCAAACACATTACAATTACACACACATTAGACAGTACAAATACTTGCAGCATGTCAGAATAACAAGATTTTAATCACATTGTGCTTTCATTAATGTAATCTGTTAGATCTGAGATTGGTCAGTGGTTCTGATTCATGCTGTGGAAGAGTGGAGATCCGTTATAATGGCCAGTGGGGAACCGTGTGTGATGATAACTGGGACATGAATGATGCTGCTGTGGTGTGCAGACAGTTACAGTGTGGATCAGCCATCAGTGCACCTCATAGTGCCGCTTTTGGTCAAGGCAGTGGATCGATCTGGCTGGATGATGTTGGATGCTCAGGAAGTGAAGGAACCCTCACACAATGTTCACACAGTGGATTAGGAAGACATAACTGTAATCATGGTGAAGATGCTGGTGTTGTTTGTTCAGGTAAGTTAAATCTTTTGCATCTTGCCACAAAATTTTGAATGAAATGAACAATAGAAATTACATTAAGCTTCAAACAGTTCATGCTTTTACACATTATGTGTAGCGATTTAGCTCAAAGGGGAAATGTATATAAATAATTACAATTAATTATGATTAATTACAATTATTTATATCAGCTGCCAGTAGTAACTGTAGCAGAGTTCAATTTCCATCAACTAATCTGTTCGTCCAGCGAACGTTCAGCATAATTTCATATCAACTCTAAGAAATTATGTTTTCTTGGACAAAGAAAATAACTTTCTCAAAGTACTATTGCATTAGAGGATGTAGCTTGAATCAGAATCGTAAAGGGAAATTAATTTTGCAAGGCAGAATCAGAATCAAAACTCATGGAAGACCTCCAGGAGGTCCAAGAGCCAATGGTGACTTTCACTTTTGGAGGGAAAGTTTACGACTCTTTGTCTGTGAGCATGGTATTTTGCATTGGTAATTTGATTGGGTGTTGATGCAAAAACTACTAAGGATTTTTAAAACACTACTATGTTTCATAGGTATCAACATATAATATACACCTTAATTTAGATCATTGAAATACGAATTCAAAGAGACCAAACATGGCATAGGTGAGTTATACTACTAGTTGTCTATCATAACAAATGCATTGTCTATCATAACAAATGCATATCACAGTGCACAATGAAAACCAGAAAAATTACAAGGCAGACATAATACTATATGTAGTACACACAAACATAAATTTTTGACCAATGGGGCTGCAACAATTGTGACGTTTTGATTCAAGGAAGACGAAGGGAAAAAAGCAGGGGTTTGACAATGTTAAATGTGCACAATAAAAACCACAAAAATCCAGATACAAGGCAGTAATACTATACACAATGACCTGGGGCTATGTGCGATAGGAAGATCAAAACAAGGTTTGTTTGTGAATGAATAGGAAAAAGTCCATTTCTATAGGCATTGTGTCTTTCCTATGGGCAAATGTAGTATACTCTGCTTGAATTCTTTCGAGCAATAAAACCCATGTTATCAGATGGTCGCCCTGGCAACTGAGCCCTTTTGGGGTGTTAGTTGCTTTGGAGGGTTGTCTCCAGAACTCCAGCATATAGCTGGCTGTTGGGTTTAAAGATTATTTGTTAAATGTAACAAATAACTGTATGTCTGATCGGTCCAGATACTACATAAACTATTTAAAATAAGTTTTGTTTTTTTTTTTTTCTTTTTGTCAGGTGAGCTGCAGATGCCGACCCTTTCCCTGACCTCCACACATGCAGTTATTTCTCCTGGAGAAAATATCCAGTTCAGATGCACAACACCTAAACCAAGATGCAATGTTAATGCTGAATTCCAGCTCTTCAGAAATGGTTTATCTGTATCCTCCCAGACACATGTATCTAGTGTGACTTTCTTTAGTGGACTTGCAGCAGCCCAGCATTTCCCACAGCGCTTCTGAACAGTTTGTCGTGGGGTCTCAATAGACGTAGACGTTTCACATCAAGGCAGCTACAGCTGTCAATACTCCTACCAAAACAACCTCAAGTCACCTTATAGCAACATTGTTAATATCACTGTGGGTGAGTGTGTTCAGTCTTGTCTCATTGCCTACATCAGGTCTTCTCAGCTCTGGCCTGTGGGATCCATTTACCTGCAGAGTTCAGCTCCAACCCTAATCAAACACACCTGAACACGATAATCAAGGTGTTTAATAACACTAGAAAGGTACAGGCAGGTGATTTTGATCAAAGTTGGAGCTAAACTCTGGCCAAATTCTAAACTGCTAAACTCTAGCTGTTTTCATACTTTTACAAATGCTTCAAACTTTCAGGCTAGGCTTTCTCAAGCCAACTCAAAGTTTGTTCTCAAACTTTACTCATCTAGTTATAATATAATAATAGTAGAAGAAAACTTGTAAAAACAATAACGGCTATGCACTTTTGTCCTTGGCTCCTAACAATGTCAAACACATTACAATTACACACACATTAGACAGTACAAATACTTGCAGCATGTCAGAATAACAAGATTTTAATCACATTGTGCTTTCATCAATGTAATCTGTTAGGTCTAAGATTGGTCAGTGGTTCTGATTCATGCTGTGGAAGAGTGGAGATCCGTTATAATGGCCAGTGGGGAACCGTGTGTGATGATAACTGGGACATGAATGATGCTGCTGTGGTGTGCAGACAGTTACAGTGTGGATCAGCCATCAGTGCACCTCATAGTGCCACTTTTGGTCAAGGCAGTGGATCGATCTGGCTGGATGATGTTGGATGCTCAGGAAGTGAAGGAACCCTCACACAATGTTCACACAGTGGATTAGGAAAACATGACTGTAATCATGGTGAAGATGCTGGTGTTGTTTGTTCAGGTAAGTCAAATCTTTAGCATCTTGCCACAAAATTTTTAATGAAATGAACAACAGAAATTACATTAAGCTTCAAACAGTTCATGCTTTTACACATTATGTGTAGCGATTTAGCTCAAAGGGGAAATGTATATAAATAATTACAATTAATTATGATTAAAATTTACAATTATTTATATCAGCTGCCAGTAGTAACTGTAGCAGAGCTGAATTTCCATCAACTAATCTGTTTGTCCAGCGAACATTCAGTATAATTTCGAAATGATGTTTTCTTGGCCAAAGAAAATAACTATCTTAAAGTACTATTGCATTAGAGGATGTAGCTTGAATCGTAAAGGGACATTAATTTTGCAAGGCAGAATCAGAATCAAAACTCATGGAAGACCTCCAGGAGGTCCGAGAGCCAATGGTGACTTTCACTTTTGGAGGGAAAGTTTACGACTCTCAGTCTGTGAGCATGGTATTTTGCATTGGTAATTCAATTGGGTGTTGATACAAAAACTACCAAGGATTTTTAAAACACTGCTATGTTTCATAGGTATCAACATATAATATACACCATAATTTTGATAATCGAAAAACTTATTCAAAGAGACCAAACATGGCATAGGTGAGTTATACTACTAGTTGTCTATCATAACAAATGCATATCACAGTGCACAATGAAAACCAGAAAAATTACAAGGCAGTAATAATATACACAATGACCTGGGGTTATGTGCGATAGGAAGATCAAAGCAAAGCTTGTTTGTGAATGAATAGGAAAAAGTCCATTTCTATAGGCATTGTGTCAAACTTATGGGTACCATGTAGTATACTCTGCTTGAATTCTTTCGGCAAGTAAACCCACACAATCAGACTGAAGGCCCTGGCAACTGAGCCCTTTTGGGGTGTTAGTTGCTTTGGAGGGTTGTCTCCAAACTCCAGCATATAGCTGGCTGTTGGGTTTAAAGATTATTTGTTAAATGTAACAAATAACTGTATGTCTGATTGGTCCAGATGCTACATTATGTGTTAACAAAACTATTTAAAAAAAACTATTTAAAATTTGTTTTTTTTTTTTTTTTTTTTTTCAGGTGAGCTGCAGATGCCGACCCTTTCCCTGACCTCCACACATGCAGTTGTTTCTCCTGGAGAAAATATCCAGTTCAGATGCACAACACCTAAACCAAGATGCAATGTTAATGCTGAATTCCAGCTCTTCAGAAATGGTTTATCTGTATCCTCCCAGACACATGTATCTAGTGTGACTTTCAACCATAAATAGACGTTTCACATCAAGGCAGCTACAGCTGTCAATACTCCTACCAAAACAACATCAAGTCACCTTATAGCAACACTGTTAATATCACTGTGGGTGAGTGTGTTCAGTCTTGTCTCATTGCCTACATACTCAAAGTTTGTTCTCAAACTTTACTCATCTAGTTATAATATAATAATAGTAGAAGAAAACTTGTAAAAACAATAACGGCTATGCACTTTTGTCCTTGGCTCCTAACAATGTCAAACACATTACAATTACACACACATTAGACAGTACAAATACTTGCAGCATGTCAGAATAACAAGATTTTAATCACATTGTGCTTTCATCAATGTAAGCTCCGTTAGGTCTAAGATTGGTCAGTGGTTCTGACTCATGCTGTGGAAGAGTGGAGATCCGTTATAATGGCCAGTGGGGAACCGTGTGTGATGATAACTGGGACATGAATGATACTGCTGTGGTGTGCAGACAGTTACAGTGTGGATCAGCCATCAGTGCACCTCATAGAGCCGCTTTTGGTCAAGGCAGTGGATCGATCTGGCTGGATGATGTTGGATGCTCAGGAAGTGAAGGAACCCTCACACAATGTTCACACAGTGGATTAGGAAAACATGACTGTAATCATGGTGAAGATGCTGGTGTTGTTTGTTCAGGTAAGTTAAATCTTTTGCATCTTGCCACAAAATTTTTAATGAAATGAACAATAGAAATTACATTAAGCTTCAAACAGTTCATGCTTTTACACATTATGTGTAGCGATTTAGCTCAAAGGGGAAATGTATATAAATAATTACAATTAATTATGATTAATTACAATTATTTATATCAGCTGCCAGTAGTAACTGTAGCAGAGCTGAATTTCCATCAACTAATCTGTTTGTCCAGCGAACATTCAGTATAATTTCGAAATGATGTTTTCTTGGCCAAAGAAAATAACTATCTTAAAGTACTATTGCATTAGAGGATGTAGCTTGAATCGTAAAGGGACATTAATTTTGCAAGGCAGAATCAGAATCAAAACTCATGGAAGACCTCCAGGAGGTCCGAGAGCCAATGGTGACTTTCACTTTTGGAGGGAAAGTTTACGACTCTTAGTCTGTGAGCATGGTATTTTGCATTGGTAATTCAATTGGGTGTTGATACAAAAACTACCAAGGATTTTTAAAACACTGCTATGTTTCATAGGTA
>NW_026127406.1:122131-152103 GCF_022985175.1 Labeo rohita
TTTTTTAAAATTTTTTTTTTTGGATTTGGTTTCTTCAAACAGTTTTTTTTTTTTTTTTTTTGTTTTCTTTTTGTTTTCCCAAAATCTTAAACACTAGTTCAACTATAGTGCACAAAAACTCTAATTATTATGTATGTATTATTATGTATTTAATTATTATCTAATTATTAGTTAATTGTTTCAATTCAGTTTTAGAGAAAATGTAAAAGCTCAATCTGAGCAATGATGGCACACAATAATAACTGTTCTAAAGATAAAATTTTACGGGGATATTAACATGAGTGATATTTATTATATTTTAATAATTAATCTTCGTCTTTATGAAAATAAAAGTAAAAATCAACTGAAAATAGAATTTACCCAACATCAAAGTGAGAAGCGAAGGTCTTGGCATTGCGTTCTTTCAAAATGTACACGCATTAGAGTTTACTTCCTTATAAGTGAGAAAAACTGATGATGCTGTGATAATAACGGAAAAGTACAGACAAGGGACTTTGTTAAAAACAACACATATCGAGTTAAATTGAGCACGTTCAAAAAAAAAAAAAAAAAAAAAAAAAAAAAAAACACAAATAGCCTACAAAAGTATTAGCTTTGTAGCTTTAACAATGATCAATACATCATTTATTTTTTTTTCATATCAGTCGATAGTGATAATTATCACGATAAATGTCAAATCTTTATTTCTTTCCAGTTTAAAGTCAGATTTTTGCTCCAAAGTGGAAGTTGTAGAAGCCAGACCATTAATTTTCCTTAACAAAATAAATATCTAAATAGAAAAAATAATTTGTTATTTGCATGTTCTAATGAGTTATATTGTTTCAAATCAAGAAACAGGTTTGGGTTGTCTGATAATCATAGTGATAATAATAATAATAACAATAATAATAATAATAGCAATATCACTTTTTGTCTCTTAGAAATGCACATTTGATAGTAGCTTGAAGATGCAGAGGTAAATTTTTGTTTATTATCAATCAGTAACATCTGTAAAAATTGTAGCAACCTGAGTTTTATATGGTTAAATTTATTCTTATACGTTTTTTTTTTTTTTTTTTGTTTTGTTTTTTTTTTTTTCATTAAGCATTGGTCTCCCATAGTAGCAAGCATACATTTTAAATCATGATGAACACAGTTAAAACCACACATAATGGTACCTCAATACCATGGTAAAAATATGACTACATGGTTTTATAGGTAGCCTATTTATATCAAAAATGGTAGTCTAAAAACATTCAGTATAAATGCACACATGCTATAGCTTAATCACAAATACATACATACATACTATAATTATATACCATTACTCCTGTAATTAAATTCAATGTTAATATCCCACATTGCTGCCACAATACCATGGTGCAGTGAGTGTTACTACAGTAAATCCATGGTAAATGATGGCGATGTGTAGATTGAAAAGCCTTCTGATGTCTCGTTGCACACAGCTTTAAACTAGTTTGAAACAGAGTAATTTGGGTTCCCTATCTGTCGTACACTCTGAGTTGTGTCTAGTAGTGTACGACACTAGGGGGTCTCTTGGGAGCCCAAACACCTCTGACAGTTTTGAGAAAGGCCAATGAAATTTGGGTGTGCAGATTTTGCATAGCTGGCCACGCCCCAGCCATCCGGGTATAAATAAGGCAGCGGGTGCATCTGCTCATCGTCGTGTTTTTCTGAGCCGAATGCAGCGTCTCTGTGTGAGAAGCGGCAACATTCACCTCTCTCGTCGTTGGATCTACGTCACAGACAGCAGTCTCTCCCTCTCTGACACAGCTTGTGTTGTGAGAGTTCCCTTGGGTGCGTCGACGGCGATCTTCAAGAGAAGATTCTCCTCTAATTGAGCAAATTTTCTCTAAAAGAGCTGCACGGTACGGATTGTGTGTTTCATTATGCCTTTCCGTCCGTGTCCTACTGGTTGCGGATCAAGGCCGGTTCTACGCAGGGGCAAGAGGGGGCAGTGCCCCCTCAAATCAAAATTTTGAAAACTTGAGAAAGCACATGTTAATATACTCACAAAATGAATATATTACAAGTTGACAAAATGATCTGCGGTAGCGGAAAAATCCGCCGAAAAAGGGACACTACACAATACGGTATTAGATTTTCCTTATGTCTCTGTCCCTCCGCTGTGTGTATTCATTCACAGGCTGCAGCGCACGCACACACGCGCACACACACACACTCCTCCCCTTAGCCCTCGGTAAACATCCAATCACCGTCCGTATGCAAATGAGTCAAGACGCAGGCTCACGTAGTGTTGTGTCGGATTTCAGCGCGGTCACGGAGTGAAAGTGTTAAGTCTTATACGTTTTTGAGAATTAGACCACCCAGCTAAAATAAATGTTATGTTGTTGATTGATAAAATCTGGATTAAGGATATTTTATTTTATTTTGTTTTATTTATTTAATTTTTATTTTTCAGTTTCCCCCCTGAGGGATTGCCACCTTATTGTGGTCAGGGGGTTTGCGTGCCTCAGTGACCTTAAGAGCTATACCAGCAGGAGCTTAGTCTTCAAGTGGGACACCCAAATTGGACAGGTCTGAAGGTAGAGGCCTGACAAAGTGCAATCCACTTCTCCAGGCTTTGGACACAGCTAACAACACAATTCAGCAAGGAAAATACTGTTACTATAAGCACAGGGAAAAAACAGTGCTCAAACATGATGTGTACACATGATGCCCCCTTCACATTTCTGACTGCCCCCCCATATGTGCCTGTCTAGAACCGGCCCTGTTGCGGATTCTACCTTTCCCCTAACGATTGGCACGAGCGCTGTGTTCAATGCTTGGGGCGTGAGCATGCTGACGTAGCTTTCACTGAGGGAGGTTGTCAGAACTGCGAGGACATGCCCTTGGGCACGCTTCGCTCGAGAGCCGCGTTCTTTTCGAAGAAGCCGCTGCTCACCTCAACTGCTTCCCGCTCCGGTCATTCTACTTCCGGGTACGAGGCAGTTGCAATGTGCGTTGAGGGAGAGCGACAGGAGCTGAGCGATGATTTGCCGGGTACGTCCTCGCAAACCGTTCACCCTGTGTGTCCACCGATGGAGTCTTCGGACGATTTTGAAAGCTCGTCTCAGTATGGGCTGGATCTTTTGTTTGGGGCTCCTGTTGAGGAAAAGGCAGGCTCTGTAGCATCGGAGGGAGAGCTGTCAGAGGCTGACGTCACTGCTGAGTTCGCTGCTCCGACGGTTGATCTATTCAAGATGGCGCCGCACATGGCAGCCACGGTGTTTGGCTCTCCAGTGTTTGTACTGTTTTTGTTAGTTTTCCCTGTTTTTGTCTCTCAAACACAATCAGTTTTACTAGGGATGAACTGCTGAACATTCGGCAGAACACACCTCAAAATATCCTACCGGTTTTCGATTATTCGGACGTTTTACTGAATGTTGTAGTTGGCCGAGCGGCGGAACTGATCAAACGCCTCAGGACGCGCAGACGGGGAAAGCGAGCTGGCGCTCTCCTTAAGCTTCGACAGCGCGGATTTTGAACGGCGCTGCCTAGCATCCATCTGGCGAATCTCCGCTCTCTACCCAACAAAACGGACAAATTACTTCTGCTCACTCGCACAAATAAGGACTTTTCAAACTCCGCTGCTCTGTGCTTCACGGAAACCTGGCTGAATGACGTGATGCCGGACAGCGCGCTTCATCTGCCGGGCTATCAGCTGTTTAGAGCGGATCGCGACGCAGAATCAACGGGAAATCGCGTGGTGGCGGGACGTGCTTTTACATCAATGAGAGGTGGTGTACAGATGTAACAGTATTAAAGAAGATGTGCTGTTCCGATCTAGAAGCGCTTTTCATTAACTGTAAGCCGTTCTATTCGCCGCAAGAGTTTTGCTCGTTCATTCTCGTAAGTGTATACATTCCACCGCAAGCAAATGTAAGCCTGGCTCTACAGAAACTCGCCAATCAGATCGCAGACACGGAGCAAAAACCCCCGGACTCTGTTTTAATCATTCTCTGGGATTTTAATAAAGCTAATCTCTCACGTGAACTGCCAAAATACAGTCAACATGTTACCCACCAGAGACAGTAATATACTGGACCATTGTTACACAGTAATTAAGGGTGCATATCACTCTGTCCCACGGGCAGCTTTGGGACTCTCTGATCACTGCCTGGTTCATCTTATACCGACCTACAGGCAAAAACTTAAATCTGCTAAACCTGTAGTGAAGACTGTAAAAAGATGGACCAATGAAACAGAGCGGGTTTTACAAGCCTGTTTCGAATGGACTGATTGGAGTGTTTTTGAAGCTGCTGCCACCGATCTGGATGAGTTCACAGAGACTGTAACATCCTATATCAGTTTTTGTGAAGATATATGCATTCCTACCAGGACTTATTTAACATTTAACAATGATAAGCCATGGTTTACAGCAAAACTCAGACATCTTCGTCAGGCCAAAGAGGATGCCTACAGAAAAGGGGATAGAGTCTTGTACAATCAGGCCAGGAACACACTGAACAAGGAGATAAGAGCGGCTAAAAGGACCTATGCGAAAAGGTTAGAAGATCAGTTCGCTTCAAACGAACCCCCCCCCCCCAATTGTGCAATAAAAATGTGTGCAATAACCTTTATTTGTTACCACCTACATCTCAGTACATCCCGACATCTCATTCTATTCTATTCTATTCTATTCTACTCTACTCTACTCTACTCTATTCTATTCTGTTCTGTTCTTTTTCTATCATCTGTAGCACAACTGTATATACAATTTATTTATTTTCTTAAATCTTATATTGCAATTTTTGTCTATTTATATTTACATATGTGTATTTTTTTATTCTCAACTTATATTATTTTCTCTGTGTTGTTGTTGTCGTCTCTGTGCACTGGAAGCCTGTGACACCAAAACAAATTCCTTGTATGCGTAAGCATACTTGGCAATAAAGCTGTTCTGATTCTGATTCTGAATCTCAGTCAGTGGCGGACGCCGAAATGGCCGCCGCACTACAGCGGGCAGCCAAGGAGATTGGGGTTGTGTGGGTTCCCCCGCCCAGCCCCGAGCCTTCTAGGCTGGATGACTGGTTCCTGTGGACGTAACTCGAGACCACGTTCCTCCCTGGTCCCATTTTTCACGGAAGTGCATGAGGAGTTGACAAAATCGTGGAAAGCCCCTCTGTCGGCTCGTTCTCGATACGCCAACTCCCTGTCCCTCACCACCCTCGATGGCAGTCCGGCGAGGGGGTATACGGAGGTCCCCCAGGTGGAGAGAGCGGTTGCGATGCACCTGTGTCTGCAAAATGCCGCCTCCTGGAGGGGCCGCCCAAGACTCCCGTTCAGGGCCTGTAAGTTTTCGTCTGCGCTTGTAGCGAAGGCTTACGCGGCCTCTAGGCAAGCTGCATCTGCCCTGCACGAGAGTGTTCCCGACCCAGAGTTGCTACAGGAACTGCGCTCAGCGACCGACTATGCTCTATGGGGCTACGAAGGTCATGGCGCAGGCTCTGGGAAGGGCGATGTCCACTATGGTGGTCCAGGAGCGCCACCTGTGGCTAAACCTGGCCGAAATGTGAGATGCCGAGAAAGTTTGCTTTCTTGACGCTCCCATTTCCCAGGCTGGTCTCTTTGGCGAAACCGTGGAGAAGTTTGCCCAGCAGTTCTCCGCGGTGAAGCAGCAGACGGAGGCCATTAAGCACATCCTGCCTCGGCGTGCAGCGAGCGCCAGCCCAGCTCCGCCGAAGCAGCAACCTCCGCCTGCTCCGCGCAGAGGGAGGCCCCTACGAGAACAGCTGAGGCCCCGCAACCTGCCAGTCCTGCAGCTAGACCCGCCCAACGGTCCAGTACTTGTAGGAAGGTGGCACCGCCAGCTCGTCCTCAGGCTACTAAGAACCCTTGTCAGGCTTCAAAGCGTTCCTGAGACAGGCAGCCCAGGGAAGAGGGATCGTTTGACCTGCCCGGGTCCACACTCGACGAGGGGACGAGCGCTGGATCCGGCTTCAACTCGGCTGTCTGCCACCTGACGGCCACCACATGGTCAATAAAAGAGCAATTTCCTTCTTCTCTGGGCGTTATGCACAGCACCTCCGACCCTCTACACGACGCTGGATGCTGTTTTCTCCATTCAGGATGCGGTCACACACCTAGTGTTCCCTCATGTTCTGAGACAACGAACTCATTCAGACGATCTCCCTCCTCAGGGGGATCCTCTGCTCAGCTCTCACAGCACGAACTCCCTGGGCAAAACAGCTAGTGGTCTCCGGGGCGTCTCACCTCTGGCCACACACCGTTTTCCCAGCCACGGTGCCCCCATCCTTGGTACGTCGGATGTAACTCCTTTGAGACCCCTAGCGGAGAATTTTTTGGATTGGCTGAGTCTCCCCAATCCTTCCCGCTGGCTCCTCAGGACTATTCGGCTCGGCTATGCTATCCAGTTTGCACGTCGTCCGCCCAAGTTCCGTGGTGTTCTCACTACCTTAGTTCAAGGCAGCAACACAGCGGTTCTTCGTGTGGAAATCGCAGTCCTTCTGGCGAAGGATGAAAACTGTCCCCTCAGCCGAAATGAAGAAAGGGTTTTACAGCCCCTACTTCATTGTACCCAAGAAGGGTGGTGGGCTCAGACCAATCTTAGACCTGAGGGTTTTGAATCTCAAAAACTCCCGTTCAAAATGTTAACCCTCAAGCACATTCTCATGTGTGTCAGGGCTCAAGATTGGTTTGTGGCAATAGACCTGAAGGACGCGTACTTTCATGTCTCGATCCTTCCAAGACACAGGCCGTTCCTGCGGTTTGCCTTCGAAGGTCGGGCTTATCAGTACAAGGATCTCCCCTTCGGCCTCTCCCTGTCGCCCCGCGTCTTTACGAAGGTAGCGGAGGCTGCCCTTGCCCCCCTCAAGGAAAAGGGTATACGCATTCTCAATTATCTCGACAACTGGCTAATCCTAGCTCACTCGTGGGATTTGGTTTGCGTTCACAGGGACATGGTTCTCAACCATCTGGCTCAGTTGGGACTTCGGGTCAACTGGGAAAAGAGCAAACTCTCCCCAGTGCAGAGGATCTCTTTTCTCGGTGTGGAACTGGACTCGGTCAGTATGTCTGCGCGTCTCTCCCCAGAGCGCGCACAGTCAGTGCTGAGGTGTGTGGCAACACTCAGATGTGGGTCTACGGTCCCCCTGAAACAGGTTCAGAGGCTCCTGGGGCACATGGCATCCTCAGCCGCGGTCACGCCGCTGGGTTTGATGCACATGAGACCACTACAACACTGGCTTCATACCCGAGTCCCGAGATGGGCATGGCACCGGGGCACGTTTCGTGTGAACATCACACCATCGTGTCGCGAGACACTCAGCCCTTGGACAGACATTGTGTTCCTGCGGTCAGGAGTACCCCTGGAACAAGTGTCCAGACGCATCGTTGTCACCACAGATGCTTCCAAGACAGGCTGGGGTGCCACCTGCAATGGGCAGGCAGCTTCCGGGGTCTGGACAGGCCCCCGACTGCATTGGCACATCAATTGCCTAGAGTTGTTGGCAGTGCTTCTAGCTCTGAGGAGGTTCCGACCTATGATTCAGGGCAAGCATGTGTTGGTCCGGTCAGACAACACGGCGACTGTGGCCTACATCAACCACCAGGGCGGTGTACGCTCCTTTCACATGTCACAACTAGCCCGCCATCTCCTGCTATGGAGCCAACACAGACTCAAGTCTCTACGTGCCACTCACATTCCGGGCGAAGCCAATCGTATGGCCGATTCTCTGTCACAACAGGTTTCGCTCGGAAGCAAGTGGAGGCTCCACCCCCAGTCGGTCTAACTGATTTGGGATCGATTGGGCCAGGCACAAGTAGATCTCTTTGCCTCACCGGAATCCACCCACTGCCAGTTGTGGTTTGGTCTAATCGAGGCCCCCCTCGGTATAGATGCACTGGCACACAGTTGGCCGAGGGACCGGCTCAAGTATGCATTTCCCCCAGTGAGCCTCATTGCACAGACTCTGTGCAAAGTCAGGGAGGACAAGGAACAGATTCTCTTGGTAGCCCCCTTCTGGCCCAACAGAACCTGGTTCTCAGACCTGGTGCTCCTGGCATCAGCTCCTCCCTGGCGCATTCCTCTGAGGAAGGACCTCCTTTCTCAGGGGAAGGGCACAATCTGGCACCCACGCCCAGATCTTTGGAACCTCCACCTATGGTCCCTGGACGCGACCAGGAGGATTTCAGAGACCTTTCACCATCAGTGGTGAACACCCTCTTACAGGCCAGAGCCCCCTCTACCAGGCGGCTGTATGACCTGAAGTGGCGCATTTTGTGAACTGGTGTTCTTCTCGAGGGAAGGACCCACGGAGATGTGGCATCGAGTCAGTGTTATCCTTCCTCCAAGAGGGCCTGGACAGGCACCTATCTGCCTCAACACTCAAGGTTCATGTGGCAGCTATATCAGCTAATCATGACCTGGTGGGTGGCAGATCGGTGGGGAAACACGATTTGATAATCAGGTTTCTTAGAGGAGCCCGGAGACTGAACCCTCCTCGGCCGCATCTTATCCCCTCTTGGGATCTCGCTGTGGTTCTCCAGGGCCTACAGCAAGATCCGTTTGAGCCCCTTCAGTCAGTCGAACTTGACGCCCTCTCATTAAAGACGGCTCTCCTGACTGCACTCACTTCTGTCAAGAGAGTGGGAGACCTCCAAGCCCTCTCCGTTAACAGTTCGTGCCTAGAATTCAGACCGGCAGATTCTCACGTTGTCCTGAGATCCCGGCCTGGAGACGTGCCCAAGGTCCCCACCACTCCCTTTAGAGATCAGGTGGTGACCTTGCAAGCTATTTCTTCTCAGGAAGATGACCCCAACCTGACCTTGTTATGCCCAGTCTGTGCCCTGCGCATTTACATGGAACGAACTCAGCCCTTCAGATGTTCCGAACAGCTCTTTGTCTGTTATGGAGGACAGCAGAAGGGGAAAGCTGTCTCCAAACAGAGGATCTTCCACTGGCTTGTGAACATGATCCGTACAGCCTACCAGGCCAGAGGCCTACCCTGCCCACTGGGAGTGAGAGCCCACTCGACCAGGGGCGTCGCTGCCTCGGCAGCTCTTGCGAATGGGGCCTCATTAACAGACATCTGTAGAGCTGCAGGTTGGGCTACACTTAACACATTTGCCAGATTTTACAATTTGCGCATGGAACCAGTGTCAGCTAGAGTCTTGAATGCAAACTCTTGATTCAGCACACTGGTCGGTGTAGAGCTTGCCTAAGCGCTTCCCCTAATGGTGATTACGCTTCTGAGTTTCAGTAGGTTTCCTGACGTGAACCCTGGACACCATCTCCATCATTGGCACTTCTGGACGTAGCAGAGTTTTTGCGGAGGAACTCGCTGTGAAATTCCAACACAAGGTATGAACACCTTTAATATTTCATGGTTGGATTTGTGCCCCATATGTAGTGGCTCATTATGTGGCCCCATGTGTGTATTTCCACCTATAACTCTTTGTGGTGCGGTGTTTTCCCCTGAAGACAGGTTTGTCTCTAGGGTCTGAGTTTAGTTGTCTCCCCTGGCGTGAGACCCACCTCAGGTCCCATATCTAATGATGTTCACTTTATACCACTTTATACCCCCCCTTTATACCCAGGTTGTGATCTCAGTAGTGCCTTTTTCCTTCGGGAAACAGGCACTTTCCCAACGTTCTCAAGACACTCAGCCACTCCACTGAGGAAGGCCTGGTTGCAGGACACTGCTGTAACAGGTCAGTCCTTGGACGTTGGATGGTCACGAAGAGGTGAGCTGCACTTATGTTAACACGTTGGCTTGTTACTATCTGCGCTGATCACTCGTGACACGGCCAGAATTGTGGCGTGTTTTTATGGGGACCCCTAGTGTCGTACACTACTAGACACCACTCGGAGTGTACGACAGATAGGGAACGTCTCGGTTACGTATGGTAACCCTCGTTCCCTGATGGAGGGAACGGAGACGTTGTGTCCTCCATGCCACGGCTCTGGACCGCTTCTGAGTGAGCTGAGACGCTCGGCTCCTCAGATCAGAACGAGTGAGCAGATGCACGCGCTGCCCTATTTATACCCGGATGGCCGGAGCGTGGCCAGCTATGCAAAATCTGCACACCCAATTTTCATTGGCCTTTCTCAAAACTGTCAGAGGTGTTTGGGCTCCCAAGAGCGACCCCTAGTGTCATACACTACAGGAACGAGGGTTACCATACGTAACCGAAACATTCGTCGCTGAATTGAAGTGTTTCACACTCAATCTCACAGCGCTGTTTAGTGCTCGCGTGACGGAGCCGTTCACATATGGTGTCTTTTGCGTGCTCAATTTCGTTATTTCAAATGTCGGCGCGCGGCAGCTGCGCTCATAATGGAAGGGACGCGCATAAATTGTACAATAATGATTCTTCTCCACAATTACATACTGGGCTCCATGTCCAAGTGAACCAATAGAAACCAACTGAGCTGAGATCAGGGACTCTTTCATGGATGCACACAGAAAGAACATAGACAACAAACAAGTGACCAGTTCTGAGTGGCGACGTAACGTCACTCATTTGTCTGGTTCTGGTGTAGCCAATCCTGCTCCTGGAGGACTCCCATCTTGAAGTTTAGCTCCAACTCTAATCAAACCAGCTAATCTAGATGAATTCTATGGATTGCGTGAAAATAACAGGCATGTGTGCTGGAGATGGGCTGGAGATGGGCTGGAGTCTTCAGAAAAGGAGCAGGGTTGGGCACTACTGCTCTAATTGGCATTGATCAGCTCCTTCCAGAAACTGCAACATGGTAAAATGCATGTTTTTTTCATTGATGGAAAATGCAATAAAACAAATGTCCCCTACAATATGTTCTTCTTCTTTTTTAAATCTTGTAACAATGGGAAAATACAAAAAAACAAACAAAAGGATTTCTGCAACAAAACTGAAACTGTTTAACTGTGAGAAATAAGATATATGGTACTCTGAAATGAAGTTCAGTGTGAAATGCTGAATTCGCTGTACTGATTCTAGGAAAAGCTCTTTTTAGACAAACAGCTTAACATGGATAAAGCTGTGAGACAGATTTGTGGAAGTGTCATTTTACACAAGCATAGATGCTGCACATCTTGTTATTATGCAGCACACAAGCATATGTTAAGCTGTTTGTTTAAACTTAAAATTAATTATCCCCTAACACTTTCAATAACAATATCAGTTGCAGAACAGATAGTTACTCTATTCAACAGACCACTGACCAATTCAGTTGTTTAGACGTAAAACAGTGATTATGTCCAAACTTCCTATAAATGTCATAACCTGTTTCCCTTAGAGCAGAAGCAGGAGATGAAAAGATGATGACAGAAAAGGAGCAGAGTTTATTGAATAGTCTTTAGTTAATGTTTTAATGCTAACAATTTGTCTAACCATTTATACCAAACTGCTTCAAAACAACATCCCATAAACCTTGAATTTCCATAAACACTCCATCTTATCTCTTATTTAAAGACAAGCATCCTTTGAAACCACACATCATAAGACTAAACAACAAGGAAAAATGAGATAAAACATACTAGTAATATGCCTAAATTAATGAATAAATCAGTGAAATGAGTATATAAAACATTGAAATTATTAATATAAATGATTATATGATTAAATTAAATTGATCGTGTGCACTGTAAAAAACAATTTGTTGAGTCAACTTAAAATAATTTGTTACCTGGCTGCCTTAAAATGCTAAATTCAGTCAACTCAAAAAAAGTTTATTCAGCTTGAAATGTTAAATTATACTAAGTGAGAACTTAGATATTTGAGTTGATTCAACTTAAAATTTTAAGGCAGCTGGGTTACTTACCCATCTGTTAAGTTTAGCAAACACAGACATTTCAAGTTGGCTAAACTTATTTGAGTTGACTGAACTTAAAATTTTAAGGCAGCAGGGTAACAAAATATTTTAAGCTGACTCAACAAATTGTGTTTTTTATTTTTTACAGTGTGTCTCGGGACCTTATCTGGCATTCTCTCCATTCGCACGGTGCTCTCGATGGGTATGTGAGGTGGATCCAGTTCCTCTATGTCAATACAGTGTCGTCCGATGCCCTGCCAGCCTGTCCAAACCATTTCCGATCGCTGTCGGCGTGCACCAGGGATCTGCCCTCTCTCCACTTCGGTTCTCCACACGGCCACAGCAGATATTCAGGTGCCTCATCCCTAGTCACTTCTATTCGTCGACGATATCTTTCAAGCTGACAAAATCCGCTGTGGGCTTGAATGTCAAGTACAAGATTGGAATGATCGGCTGGACGTACACTGATTGTGCCTAAATATCAAGAAAAGTGAGTACATGGAGTGCGGGCCCCAGACTGATGGGTCAATTAGAGTTACAGGGCAACCACTGAACAAGGTTACCGAATTTAAATATCTCGGTTCTCTGATCAGGAGTTATGGCGATTCCCTCCCCGATGCATGCGCACGGGTCAGTGCGGCGTGGCACAAATGGCAACAAGTTACAGGCGTTCTCTGTGACCGTCAAATGCCCATACAACTTAAGGGTGAGATCTGCAAAACCGTCATACACCCAGTCACGCTATATGGCTCCGAGTGTTGGCCAACCACCACCAAGCATGAGCAGATTCTCTATATGGTATGGGGATGAAGATGCTCCGTTGGTCTCTCTGTCTCACGCGATTTGACCATGTTTGAAGGCAAATGGGCATAGGGCCCATAGTCGACAAGATGTGTGAAGCCCGACTACACTGTAAAAAAAAAACAACACAATTTGCTGAGTCAGCTTAAAATAATTTGTTACCCTGCTGCCTTAAAATTTTAAGTTCAGTCAACTAAAATACGTTTAGTCAACTTTAAATGTTAAGTTGTACTAAGTAACAACTTAGATGTTTGTGTTTGCTAAACTAAACAGATGGGTAAGTAACCCCGCTGCCTTAAAATTTTAAGTTAATTCAAATAAAATATCGAAGTTGTCACTTAGTATAATTTAACATTTCAAGTTGAATAAACTTTTTTTGAGTTGACTGAACTTAAAATTTTAAGGCAGCCAGGTTACAAATTATTTTAAGTTGACTCAGAAAATTGTTTTTTACAGTGTACGCTGATATGGCCACATCATTAAAAGCGGCGATGATACAGTGACGTAAACAGCCTACAATCTATCACCACCTGGACGACGACCATGTGGTCAGCCAAAGAAGCGGTGGCTCAATCGCCTGGCAGAGGATATGCACTTAGTCAATATCACCCCTGAGGATGCTTTAGGTCAGTGGTTCTCAACTTTTTTTGGGCCAGCGCGCCCCTACCCATTATCCAGGTCCCTCACCGCCCCCCATCAAACAAATAATAGTCTAATTGTCCTCACTGAATATTGAAGTTGAGTATAATTATTTTGTGTTCATAATGAGGACTGTTATTATATTTAAAGTAATTCAAATGTATGGGGTCATTATGATTTTTAGGAAAAATACTTTATTTCAAGGATACATTGAATTGATCAAAAAAGACAGTGAAGTACTTTTTTACAGTAAATTATTTTAAAATAAGTGTAATAACATTAATTTACAGAGTTTTTAAGCATGTTAGTGGTTTTTATTGCTAAAGCTTCAGTGTTGTTGAGATGCGGATATATTTTGTTGCCCCACATTTAAAAAGACTAAATAAAAATGACATAGTGGACATTGTTATTTTGGTGAGTAAATACCACATTTACACATAAACCCTACTTTACTATATTTCATAGATTTTGTGAGAATATTTCAAAGTTTACTTAAAAAAAAAACTTAGTACAACCCTAATTCTGGAAAAGTTGGGACATTTTGTAAAATAATAAAATATGTGATTTGTTCATTCTATTTAACTTTTATTTAACTGACAAAAGTACAAAGAAAAGATTTCCAAAGTTTTCACTGACCAACTTAAATGTATTTTGTAAATATAAGCATATTTATTTATGAAATATTTATTTATTTAAGTATGCAGCACACTCCAAAAAAGTTGTGACAGAGGCAAAATAAAAGTGAAAGGTTATAGAATAATCAAATAAACTGTTGTGAAACACAGCAAGCAGGTGAATTGGTAATAGGTGAGGGTATCATGTTTGGGTACAAATGGAGCTTCTCAGTCTTCACAAGCAAAAGCTGGATCATGGTTTCAAATTTGTTTATATTAACAAAATAAAATTAGTTGGCCAGTGAAAACATTGGATTTTTTTTTCTTTGTACTTAAGTTAATTAAATAAAGGCTAAAGAGAACAAATTACATATTTTTGATTTTATGGCATTTCACAAAACACCGCAACTTTTAATTGGGGTTGTAGAAAGATGGGAATCATATGCTCCTCATTTTCAAAATAGTGACTATTTTAGTGCTGTCCTGATTTATATATTTGTTACAGTCAATTAAATTTCAAAGCTTTTTTTTTTTTTTTGTCAGTGTGGTGTGCCAGCTATAACCATAATAAGAAATGTTTCTTAAGCAACAATTAGCATAATTTCTGAAAGATCATGTGACAGTGAAAGCTGTAGTAATATAGCTTAGCATGAGAAGAAAACACATTTTAAAATATATTCAAATAGAAAGGTTTTTTTTGTTGTTGTTGTTGTTGTCGTTGTTTTTTCAAATGGTAGATTTACAGTTTTTACTATAGGCTGTTTTATAAAGCAAACAAATGCAACCTTTTTTATGAACCCATTAACAAATCATACTGACCTTTTTAATGGTATATATTATAGGCTATATTTTATTTATAATATGTAGGCCCTTTTTGAAAGCATGTATTTTAATCGCAAAAAAACAGCCATACACATTTTTTTTTTTTATTTATTTCATTGAATGCCACATGACATTCAGCACATTTTTGATTTATCATTTGAAATATCATTATCATTAAAAAGCAAAAAAAAAAAAAAAAAAAAAAAAAGGAGCAAAAAAGCCACGTGGATATAAATTAGGCTATAATTGTGAGCTTTGAATAAACTCTTTAGGAATACTGCATTCAAACCACCCGCGGCCAATCAGCAAACAACAAGCTGTAATATTAATTTTTCTAAACAAGAAAAAACTTATCTTGCTTTATCGTGTCTAAATGCTTGCTATTGTAGACTGGGTAATAGTTGAGGTAGATGTTTTATATTGTAAAATTTATATTGTACGTTTAAAAACACATTAGACTCTTGCTGTGACATAAACTGCCATATCTGCTGTCATGACCGGAGTGGAGAATCTAAAATGAAGCGCAATTTTATGCTTCAGCTTGAAATAACACAGCTCAATGCAAATAAACAACTTCAAAATCTGGCTGTATCGTTTGTATTTATTATTAATTACAGATTCATAATTTCCGATCCACATGAATTTGTAAGTGCTCACGCTATGAATAACACATTTGGAAATTTAATCTGTTAGACACCATCTGCATCATCTTCACACACAATCGAAACTTAGTAGAGAAGTATGACATTATATACCTTTGTAAATAAATTCATGTCTTGCACACTGTAGTGCTCGTTGAATGGAACATATACGCTGTATTCGAACTGTAATCAGGGCGGAATATTTCAAGTTCGCAGGGCACTTACTTTTGAATAGAACAGACATCTGAGATACACAAAATGTGCGGAGCGGTGGTTCACTTACAAGATCAACTAGCTGAGATCAAGCTATGGTGTGTTTATTTTATCTGCCAGATATATCAGTGCCACCTAGTTATTAAAAACTGCAAAAGAGAAATTATTTTGGTTCTGTGTGTGGTACAATAGAAGGTGGCCGTATGATTTCTGTGAGTGTGCATGTGTTGTGTTCTGGCAATGAGTGCTCGAATGAACGCAATGGATTCCAATATTAGTACATTTATTCTAAGCAAGTGCAAGCAGCTCTTAAAAATGTTAATGCAAATACAGTCATTTTGTCCTGTAGTGATTTGTATTTATTGTCATTGTACGCTAGTTAGCGTGTCCTAAAACATGGCGGCAACTACCCAGAATGCAATGCGCAGTGACATAGATCAGGGGCGCAGATGGGATTTTTTAAATGGGGGGACCAAGCTGTCAGCGAATGATTTCAACTCAGTTATTTTGCGTAATTTAGGCTTTAACTAATGCTCATGTAGTTACTTTGCATACTTTGGGCTAATAGTTTGCACTAAAAAGCCACTGGGGGATTCTTATTTAAAATCATAGATAAACAACAATGAACAAAGGTGAACAATGTCCTGCCTGATCACTAGCAATGTATGAACAAACTGTTATTTGTCTATGCCAATCACCAAGCAAAACTACATGCCTTCTGCAAAATATGTTTTATTTAACTAAAATTTAACGTGGTCGCATTTGCGCTTTGCAGTAGGAGTCAGAATTCACTGATCACATAAAGAGAGGCGCATTCAGTGCAGTCGCTTCGGATGTAGAGCCCATGGTTTATACCACTAATGCGTGCAGCTTGCGGCAAAAATGACTCGAATATTGAGGAAACGATGGCGGACGGAGGAATTTGGTTTTCAAGCTAAAGTAAAGTGAAAAAAAGCTTCTTAAACAGAGAAGGTGAACATGTTGGTATTCTTGTGTAAAAATAAACATGCAAGCATTGTCACCAACAGAGTTTCACTTTTCTTTTTGTTTTCATTTTGAAAAGCTGTCATTTACCTCACATTACGTTATGGAGGCTTTCTTTTATTTGATTCCTCAGTGTTTGCTAAACATTCTGTAATTCATTAGTCTGTATAGGCTAATACAGCATGTGTGCCATGCTTCATCTTATTCGTTTTGTAGCCTGTTTTATTATTGTTATGCTTTTAAGGTGCATATTTGTTTTTAGGTCATCATTTTACTACCTTCTAATAACATTGGAGAGTTAAAAGTTGATACCAGTATATACAGCTCAAAATGAAATGGTCTGATAGGAACGTAGATCTTTATATTATTCTTATAGTTTGCCTAGTTACAAACAAAAAACTAAACTGGATAACAGACTGCAACTAAATGGTTGCATGTTTTTTGTGCCACAGCAAAGTTTCCCAAGATCTAATTTATTGGTGCCATTTCTGTTGAGTATAAACAAAACAGCACTAGTTTGAAACGTGACGCAGGGACCGTTTATCAGTTCAGCTCGGTCCAACAGCCAGTGCAATGCGATGCGCTGCAAGACTGAATGAGAAGCGTTTTAATTAGCTGATTTATTCTGTTACGTGATGTAGTCTTCAGACCATCATATGAGTATGTTGACCTCAAGTCATCTTTGAATTATTCTGTTACATGATGTTGTTTTCAGACCATCATATGAGTATGTTGATCTCAAGTTGTCTCTGATGACCTCAAGTTGTCTCTGATTTATTGTCTCTGATTTATTTTGTTGCATGATGTTGTCTTCAGACCATCATATAAGTATGTTGACCTCAAGTTGTCTCTGATTTATTCTGTTGCATTATGTTGTCTTCAGACGATAATATGAGTATGTTGACCTCAAGTCATCTTTGATTTATCCTGTTACATGATGTTGTTTTCAGATCATCATATGAGTATGTTGATTTCAAGTCGTCTCTGATTTAGTTGTCACTCAAGTCATCTTTATTTTATTCTGTTACATTTTGTTGTCTTCAGACTATCATACGAGTATGTTGACCTCAAGTTGTCTCTGATGACCTCAGGTTGTCTCTGATTTATTTTGTTGCATGATGTTGTCTTCAGACTATCATGTGAGTATGTTGAACTCAAGTCATCTTTGATTTATTCTGTTACATGATGTTGTCTTCAGACCATCATATGAGTATGTTGACCTTAAGTTGTCTCTGATTTATTTTGTTGCATGATGTTGTCTTCAGACGATCATATGTTGACTTCATGTCATCTTTGATTCATTCTCTTACATGATGTTGTCTTCAGACCATCATATGAGTATGCTGACCTCAAGTTGTCTGATTTATTTTGTTGCATAATGTTGTCTTCAGGCTATCATGTGAGTATGTTGACCTCAAGTCATTTTTGATTTATTCTGTTACATGATGTTGTCTTCAGACCATCATATGAGTATGTTGACCTCAAGTCATCTTTGATTTATTCTGTTACATGATGTTGTCTTCAGACTATCATATGAGTATGTTGACCTCAAGTTGTCTCTGATGACCTCAAGTTGTCTCTGATTTATTTTGTTGCATGATGTTGTCTTCAGACCATCATGTGAGTATGTTGACCTCAAGTCATCTTTGATTTATTCTGTTACATGATGTTGTCTTCAGACCATCATATGAGTATGTTGACCTTAAGTTGTCTTTGATTTATTCTGTTACATGATGTTGTCTTCAGACGATCATATGAGTATGTTGACCTCAAGTCATCTTTGATTTATTCTGTTACATGATGTTGTCTTCAGACCATCATATGAGTATGCTGATCTCATGTCGTGTCTGATTTATTTTGTTGCATGATGTTGTCTTCAGACCATCATGTGAGTATGTTGACCTCAAGTCATCTTTGATTTATTCTGTTACATGATGTTGTCTTCAGACCATCATATGAGTATGTTGATCTCATGTCGTGTCTGATTTATTTTGTTGCATAATATATATAAAATAGAAATGATCCATTTATTTTGTGGGTATGCATAGTTCTTTAAGATTAATTTTTTTATGCATGCCTTTTTTTGTTTAAATCTGTACCATGAACAACTGAGAAAGAAAACATGTGTTTTAGTGTATTGGACCTGTGCATTTCTCATAAAGTGAAAGCAGACTAAAAATAAACGTGCTGCTGTCCAAAAAATCTCTCACTACTCTTGACTGAATAATGTTTTTAACTTTAATAAGGGTTAATCTATATTCAGTGTATACAGTCACGTGAAAAAGTTAGGACACCCTATTAAATTTCATGGTTTTCTGTATCGGGACATAATAAAAAAAATCTGGTCCTTGGCAGGTCTTAAAATTTAGAAAATAAATCCTCAGGTAAACATCATCACATGTCATATCACACTGTGTCATTATTTATTTAACAATAATAAAGCCAATATGGAAAGGCCATGTGTGACAATGTTAGGACACCCTATGAGTCAGTTGCCTGTAGATCCACTTTTAGCAGCAATAACTTGAAGCATTTATTTTCTGTGTGAATTTATCAGTCTCTCACATCGTTCTGGAGGAATTTGGACCACTCTTCTTTTCAGTGTCTATTCAGTGCTGCTCCAGTTTATTGAGGTTTGTGGGCATTTGCTTATGCACAGCTCTCACCACAGCATTTGAGCCAGGATGAGCTCTAGACATGGACTTGGCTGTTGCAACACCTTGATTCTTTTCTTTTCATCCATTCTGTTGTAGATTTGCTGGTGTGCTTGGGATCATTGTCCTGTTGCATGACCCAATTTTGGCCCAACTTTAGATGTCGGACAGATGCCCTCGCATTTGACTCTAGAATACTTCGATATACAGAGGAGTTCATGGCCAACTCAATGACTGTGAGGTGCTCAGGTCCTGTGGCTACAAAACAAGCCCAAAATTATCAGCCCTCCTCCAGCATGTTTGTCTTTTGGTATGAGGTGTTTGTGCTGATATGCTTTTTAGGTTTTCACCAAACTTGGTGCTGTGCATTATGGCCAAACATCTCCACTTCTGTCTCGTCTGTTCAAAGGACATTATTCTAGAAGACTTGTGTTTTGTTCAGATGCAACTTTGCAGACCTAAACTGTGCTGCAATGCTGCAATGAAGTTTTCTTCTGTCAAGCCTTCCAAACATGACGTTTTCGTCCCATATTTTTCTAATGCCATCGTCATGAACTTTATCATTTAACATGTTAACTGAGGCCTGTAGAGTCTGAGGTGTAGTTCTTGGGTTGTCTGCCATTTCTCTGAGCTTTACATGGTCTGATCTTAGGGTGAATTTTCTGGGACGTCCACTCCTGGAAGGAGAGGTGTCTGTTTTAAATGTCTTCCATTTGAATAAACTTCAAATTGTTTGGAAATGGCCGTATTACTCTTCTCAGATTGATGGCAGCAACAGTTGCTTGTCTAAGATGATTGCTGATGTCTTACCTCCTTGGCATTGTGTTAACGCACACCTGAAGGCTTCAGACCATCAAACTGCCAAAGCTTATGCTTTTATAGAGGTGCTCAGACTTGCTGATGATCAGTTCATCAAAGGTATTTAATTATCAGTGCATGACTGTAATTTACCCTCTTAATTCCAATGTTAACAGTAAGGGTGTCCTAACTTTGTCACACATGGCTTTTCTATTTTGGCTTTATTTTTGTTCAGTGAATAATGACACGGTGCAATTTGTCATGTGTTGTTGTTCATCTGAGGTTTTATTTTAAAAATAAGACTAGCCAAGCACCTTTTTTTTTAAATGATGTCCTGATACAGAAAACCATGGAATTCAATAGGGTGTCCTAACTTTTTCACATGACTGTATCTGTAACATCATTTTCTGTGCCTTGAAGCTTAAAATGTTTTTATTTTTAATTGGTGCTTTATGGTTGATAAAGACCAGGGTGAAATCAATTGCATCCGTAAGGTTTTCAATGAGTCAGATGCTCTCCTTTGTTGGTACCATGTAACACAAGTAAGTACTAAGTTAAGATTAAATGAAGACTACTTTGATTTTTGTTTCTTTTTATCCACCTTATTTTTTAAATGTAAGAGCAGTGCAGTCATTCATAATTTAAAGGAATAGTTTATCAAAAAAATTAAAATTCCCTAATGATTTACTCACACTTAAGCCATCCTAGGTGTATATGACTTTCTTCTTTCAGACAAATACAGAGTCAGTCTTTTTTTAAAAATGTCCTGGCTTGATGAGAAAAATTAGGCCGGACTCTACTCATTGAACATATTTTGCCTTCTTTATTTTTCAAATGTTTTGATGCAATGATTAATCAGCCAGACATTAGGTCAAGCAGGTGAAAACCTTTAGATACAGATACAAACACCACTGTAAGAGCACAAACAAATACAATCAAAATACAAAACAGAGCTTATATTCAAAGTGTTCTTTTTAAATGAACATAAAGGATATCATGTAAATGAACAACAGATAATTAAACATTCAAATCCATTTATATACCAAATACACTGCTTTTTAAATGAGTAGTGATAAATGATTTTAAACATTTATATTTATAGCTTTTACTTTGAAATAGTTTCTATATAGAAAACCAAACCTAGCTTACAAACCAAACTACCAACTAATACAAAACCCTATAATATTCAAATATAACACAATTCAACAAAACAACAACAAAAAAAAAAAAAAAAAAAAAAAAATTAAAGCTCAACGGCTGCTGTTTCATTTTGTTGTAGTGAATTGCTTAATTCTGCACAAAAGGAATCAGTTTGTTCAAGAAGCCATTGCTGCTCTGCTGGTGAATTCTAGTGCACTCTGGCTAGTGCACCCTAGTTAGAAGGGGCGGAGCAAGAGCAACCAACACTTTGCCACAACAATATATATATATATATATATATATATATATAATCTATCTATCTATCTATCTATCTATATATATATATATATATATATATATATTATCTATCTATCTATATCTATATATGTATCTATATCTATATCTATCTATCTATCTATATATAGGTAGGTTCAAATAGTTCAAATACTTCATTTTGGCTACTTCTCATGCACCAATTTGTGCTAAATCAGCATGTCTGTTGGTATCTTAATAAGCATGATTTTTGATGCACCAAAAATAATTACTACAATGTTGTCAAACTGCTTACCAATATCATGTATCACATTCTTCAGTAAATATACACAAATACCCAAAGCAATAAGTTACTTAATTAAGTCCAGTGAGTGACATTATTAATGCAATAAACGCACAGATCCTATTTACTGACACTCATCCAATTTAGTTTGTTTATGTTTGTAGGATTTGAAAACATCTGGGCATGTGCCAAAACGTCAGGGCCTAATGGTGATGGGTGGGGGCGTAAGTGTCACGTAAGATTTTGTGAGACAGTGGTGGGTGGATGTGTATCCTTATAGGGGGGGTCCGGGAGAAAATTTTATACTTAAATTCATTAATTTGGTGCACTTTGAGAGTTCAAAAATAAGAGCTCCAACCCATGTTCAGCATGCAAATTGAACAAACAAAAAATGTCGATGACAATCTAAAAAGGGCCTAGAACTGCAACTGGTCAGAATGTACTGTGTTCTTTCTTAAACCAATCTAAACCCCTCTACTGAGTTTTCTGGGCCCCTTTCAACCTCAGGACCCTATGCAGTTTGTCCTCCTTTTCAAAACACAAATATCAACAAATATCAAGGAAGGAATTTATTACATACTGTATATATATATATATATATCAAATCAAATAAAATCACCTTTATTTATATACCGCCTTTAACAATACAGAATTGTGACAAGGCGGCTGTACAGTATTAAATAGGAAATAGTACATGTGTATAAAGGTAGTTAATCAAATACAACAAAATAAAATACAATATTGTGTGAAGATAAAGTGTCCCCAACTAAGCAAGCCAGAGGCGACAGCGGCAAGGAACCAAAACTCCATCGGTGACAAATGGAGAAAAAACCTTGGGAGAAACCAGGCTCAGTCAGGGGGCCAGTTCTCCTCTGGCCAGACACAGAGGACTCGCCAGGTCCCGTGGTCCTGTGCCGACAGCCGTCTAGGTGACAAGGTCTTCACTGGGGATCCGTCTCTGGGGCTCATCTAGTCGATGTGGTCTCCGATGACATTCAGTGCTGTAGAGGTCGTCTCTAGGTGCTGATCCACCGTCTGGGCTGGGTACGGATTGGATCCAGAGGACTGCAATGACCATCTGATCTGGATACGGACTGGATCTGGTGGTTAAGGTGACCTTGGCATAAGAAAGAAACAGACTAATATTAGCGTAGATGCCATTCTTCTGACGATGCACTGAGTACATCGGGTGTTATGGGAAGTGTTCCCGGTTCCGGTTGACCTAATTAGTGCAGCCTAACAATCCTTTAACGGATTTGAATAATAGAAATGTGTTAATGTGTTATGTGTAAACAAGGTTAAAGAGATGGGTCTTTAATCTAGATTTAAACTGACAGAGTGTGTCTGCGTCCCGAACAGTGTTGGGTAGATTGTTCCAGAGTTTGGGTGCTAAATAAGAAAATGATCTGCCGCCCGCGGTTGATTTGGATATTCTAGGTATTATCAAATTGCCAGAGTTTTGAGAACGCAGCGGACGTGAGGGACTATAATGCGATAAGAGCTCGCTCAGGTACTGAGAAGCTAAACCATTCAGGGCTTTATAAGTAATTAGCAAGATTTTAAAATCTATACGATGTTTAATAGGGAGCCAGTGCAGTGTTGACAGAGCCGGGCTAATATGATCATACTTTTTGGTTCTAGTAAGAACTCTAGCTGCTGCATTTTGGACCAGCTGGAGTTTGTTTATTAAGCGAGCAGAACAACCACCCAATAAAGCATTACAACAATCTAATCTTGAGGTCATAAACGCATGAATTAATGTTTCAGCATTTGACATTGAGAGCATAGGTCGTAATTTAGATATATTTTTGAGATGGAAAAATGCAGTTTTGCAAATACTATAGATGTGGTTTTCAAAGGAAAGATTGCCATCAAATAGCATACCTTGGTTCCTAACTGATGACGAAGAATTGACAGAGCAGCCATCAAGTATTAGACAGTGTTTTAGGTTATTACACGCTGAGGTTTTAGGTCCAATAATTAACATCTCTGTTTTTTCAGAATTTAGCAGTAAGAAATTACTTGTCATTCAATTTTTTAACTCAACTACACAATCAGTTAGTTTATCAAATTGGTATGTTTCGCCGGGCCGCGAAGAAATATAGAGCTGAGTATCATCAGCATAACAGTGAAAGCTAACACCATATTTCGGTCAGATAAGTACGATTTGAACCATGCCAATGCACTACCACTAATGCCAACATAATTTTCAAGTCTGTTCAAGAGAATGTTGTGGTCGACCGTATCGAAAGCAGCACTAGGATCCAGTAGCACTAACAGAGAGATACAACCACGATCGGATGATAAGAGCAGATCATTTGTAACTCTAATAAGAGCAGTCTCAGTACTATGGTACGGTCTAAAACCTGACTGGAAATCCTCACAGATATCATTTTTCTGTAGGAAGGAAGATAATTGTGAGGATACAACCTTTTCTAATATCTTCCACAGAAATGGGAGATTCGAGATAGGTCTGTAATTAATTAATTCATTGGGGTCAAGTTGTGGTTTTTTAATGAGAGGCTTAATAGCAGCCAGTTTGAAGGTTTTGGGGACATATCCTAATGACAGTGATGAATTAATAATATTTAGCAGAGGATCTATGAGATCTGGAAGCAAGTCTTTTAGTAGCCTAGATGGAATAGGGTCTAGCATACAAGTTGTTGGTTTAGATGCTTTAACAAGTTTATACAATTCATCCTGACCTATAGTAGAGAATGAGTGAAACTGTTCCCCAGGAGATCTATAGCGCATCTGATGCGATACTGTAATTGACGGCTGCATAGTGACAATTTTGTCTCTAATAGTATCGATCTTGGAAGTAAAGTAGTTCATAAAGTCATTACTGCTATGCTGATGGGCACAGTCAGTGCCTGTTGGTTCTTTATTTTTTGTTAACTTAGCCACTGTATTGAATAAATACCTAGGGTTATGTTTGTTATCTTCTAAAAGAGTCGAAAAGTAATCGATAGGGTACATTCACGCCAAGCAGTACGAAAAACCTCTAATTTTGTTTTCCTCCAGCTGCGCTCCATTTTCCGGGCTGCTCTCTTTAGGGCGCGAGTGTGCTCGTTATACCACGGGGTCGGACTGTTTTCCTTAATTTTTCTTAGGCGCAGAGGAGCGACTGTATCTAGAGTCCTGGAAAAGAGAGAGTCAATAGTTTCTGTCACATCATCAAGCTTTTCTGAGCTATTGGACATGCTGAGGAATTCAGATAAGTCAGGAAGATGAGAAGAAGAGAAGCAGTCTTTTGTAGTAGAAGTGATGGTTCTACCATACTTGTAATAAGGAGTTGAATTTACAGTTTTAGTTATCTGGAGTATACACGAGACTAGATAATGATCAGAGATATCATCACTTTGCTGCAGAATCTCAACGGCATTGACATCAATTGCATGTGACAGTATTAAGTCTAGAGTATGATTTCGACAATGAGTGGGACCTGACATGTGTTGTCTAACTCCAATAGAATTATAAAATGTCTGTAAATGCTGCTCCCAGTGCATCGATTTCATTATCGACACGGATGTTAAAGTCACCTACTATTAAGGCCTTATCTGTAGCTAACACCAGCTCAGATATAAAATCAGCAAATTCTTTAAGAAAATCTGTATGGTGCCCTGGTGGCCTGTATACAGTAGCAAGAACAAACGTCATGGGGGATTTATCATTAACACTTGTGGATAATGTTACATGAAGCACCATTACTTCAAACGAGTTATACTTGAAGCCTGCTCTCTGAGAAACACTGAAAATATTGCTATAAATTGTAGAAACACCTCCCCCTTTAACTTTTAGACGTGGCTCATGTTTATAACAGTAATCATGAGGGGTACAAATTCGTAAAATAATACAATATATATGTATATATATATATATATTGTATTATTTGTATATATATATATATATATATATATATATTTAATAGGCTATAGGTGTGACAATTTATTCCTAAGCATTTTCTCATTTTCCTTCTAATAAAGCCTTCCTCTGACAGTTTCCAACATAGAGGGTCATCACGCTAAAACTGTTGAGAAGGATGTTCAATGTTCAATGCCATGCCAGCTTCTATGGATGTGTTCATGGCGAGAGCCAGGTTGAGCTGCTGTTTGGTCAAAAATAAAACTAAATAAGATGTTTAAAAGTCATAAAACAACAACAACACAACAACAACAAAACCCATAAGACTACATTTGGTTTACTAATTAAAAAAAAACATGTATCAACAGAATAAAACAAGTTCCTCAAAGGAGTCAAAGGATTTTGACAAGATGGACAATTTTAAGAATTTTCTCCTGATAGTAAAAATGTATGTGTGACTGATGCCTATTAATAGGATGAAAATATTTAGTGTTGCACTGATTAACCAGCACTATCTCATGACCAATTTGTGTGTATTTTACAAGGTGGCTAATTCGGATGAATTTGTACAATTTTAGTGATGGGTAGGGGTTAGGTGTACGTCATTAGTTCAAATTCTTACAAATTGGGGGACTTGTCAAATATGTACGATTTAGCCAAAATCGTACGAATTATCCACCTCGTCAAAAATGTATGAACTGCTGTGAGATCAGGTTGGATTAACTGATTCTTATGGTTGTTTGAAAAGAAAATAATGTTATAGGCATCAAGATCTTCTAAGACATGACTCCAAAAGTTGATGTTCATCAGAGAGGGAGAATGCTTACATAGATACACTTACAGTGTTGCTGGGATGTCCTCTTCGGGTATCCCAGTAAGCACTTTCTCTTTTGGCACATGTTTGGCCAGTGCCATGCCAAACCCCTTCCCTCTGTTAAATTGCTGAATATTGTCACTTTTGTCTTTGCCTTTCTAGGTTGCTGCAGCACTTTGGGTGGAAAGTCTTTTTTGCCGACCTATGTATGAAAAAGTACAGTGTCGCAGATGCAAAGTAGGACAGCAGAGCATGAGAGCAATCATGTACCATGCCTGTTAATAGCCCTAAGGGTCAGAGTGGATAACTGTCAATGAGTTGCTGCGTTCAAGATGAAGGGTTTTACATTCAAAAAATCAGCAGAGACATTTATGCATCTTATGAATTGGCAGTCCCGAAACTATTTTAATTCACGAAAATCTTATGACTGTTTTTGTGCTTTTATATGTAAATGTATGCATGTAGTAGAAATACAAACCCTTATCAACAATCGAACATGTTTGTGGACATGTTTTCTCCTTTGACTCTCTTCCTCAACTCATCTTCATCTACCTGGTAGCACTTTCCTTGTGCCATTAACCTTCCTAAAACTTTGTACACTTTCCTTTCTTTTTCCTCCACTCCCTCATCTTGCCTATGTCTTTCTTCATTGAGTTACTGATGCTTCTCTTCCACCTTGTCCTCCTCCTCCATCTCTTCCTCACTGCAACAGGCCATAGGTTTCCCTATGGCCTCCAACATAGTCAAACTGTCCCTTCTGTTCAAAGATATGTCAGAACTCATGTTAAAGTTACGTTTTTGAAATGTGGGCAGTCTACAAAAAAAAAAAAAAAATTCTTAGTGAAAGCCTTTTGTTAATTAAAGAGGGATGCCACTCCTTTATAAGACTTTAGAAACATGTTTGTTCATCCTAAGCCCCAGGACAATTCAGTGCAGAGCAACAAGGCGCAAGTAAATAATACTTGTTTCTAACACATAAACATAAACTGAACTGAGACTGGCGTTTGCAACATCATCAAGCTTACCAATGATAAATGATAAATGTTGACATTCAGCGTAATGTACCATTAAGTACAGAAATATATTACAGAGCTAATAGATTTGGTCAAAATAACTTATGTTGAGGTGAATACTGTTGTTACATACAGCATAGTTAGGCTACATATATTTAAGTTTTAGTATAGAAGAAGCAGTATGTTAGTTCACTGACGTTGACCAGCATTATTTATAAATTGGACAAACAATTAAACACCTCAATAACACATCCAGTTTTACTGTTATTTTGTCTCAGGGACAACTGTTATAAATCTGACCTTTAATTTAACTACAACCTGATCCTAGATAAAATTATTTTAATGATAATCATGATAATTACTTCCTGCTAAACCATGTCCCCTTTGAAAAAAATGGAAAAATGACTTGAACTGTGTAAATGGGCATCAGCCAAAATTCACTTGAAAGTATTCCGGAATTTGTACAATTACCCTGTTGTTCTGAAAAGCCTTCTGGAGATGTAGAGGGTTGAGCTAACAGATCAGGATCAGCTGTGTAAAAAAAAACAAAAAACAAAAAAAAACACAAGACATAAATGTGTGTGAAATAACCTAAAATAAACTGGCTCATGACTGGTGCAAGAAATCTAAACAAGTCAAATACAAGCATTTACCTGGGTGTTGTGCAGTGCCTAGTGCAGGCAAAGAGATTTGGGCCAGTGGGTTGCCATCATCTGAACAGAAAATCATACAATACACAAAAATCAAATTTGCAATTTGCTCATTACTAGTGCATAAAGACAAATCCACAAGATAACAGGGCCTCATGTTTATGACAGTGTCTGTTTTTAATTTGTTTGAATCATTGAAGCATCATTATTTCTTGGTTTAACAAAGCTACTTTAACAATCTATATTGTGCAAAAATCTATGTATAAATATATATATATATATATATATTTTTTATATATTTACCAGCTTAAATTATACTTGAATAGTCTAATAATAGAATAGTCTAGTTAATTATAACACACATTTGGCAATTGGCACCGTTAATTTCGGACCCTGTTGTAACCGGGAGTGAGGGACGAGAGGCGAGCGGATCCACATGCAAGCTTTTATTAATGGGACGAGACAGAAGCATGGTCGGACAGGCAGGGTCAAATCAACAGTAACCAGGAGTTTCAGAGGCGAGACGAGAGAATAGTCCTTGATGACAAGCGATAATCCAAAGGCAGGCGGCTAGACAGTCCAAACGAGATAACCAGGTGGGAAAAACAAAACACAGGGAACTAGGAACTCGGAACTCGGAACAAGAAACTAGGAAGCGATAACAATAATAAACACAACAATACAACAATCCGTGAAGTGCACTGGGAAGGACCGGGGCTTTTATAGAACGCCTGATTGGTCACGGCGGCTGACGCAATTAGTGCGATGGAGGATGGGAGATGCAGTCCGGAGTGTGGTGCAACAGTCAGAGTGTGTAGGTGAGGTGAGAGTGACATCTGGTGGTGAGGGGACAATGGGACACTGACCAGATTCGTGACATAGCCCCCCCCGCTTCCAGACGCTCGAAGGGAACAACAGTCCAGGGGAGCGGTGGGGTGCGAGCGAGACAGGGCGAAGGCTGGAGGGCCAGGTCCATGTGGGGGGCCCAGTGATTGAGGCAGGACCGACAGAGCAAGTACCTTCCAGGGCGGGGCCGGAGGCAGAGCAGGAGCCTTCCAGGGCGGAGCGGGAGGCGCAGGAGCCCTCCAGGGTGGAGGCGGAGGCGGAGCAGGAGGCGCTGGAGCCCTCCAGGGCGGAGGCGGAGGCGGAGGCGGAGCAGAAGGTGCAGGAACCCTCCAGGGCGGAACAGGAGGCAGAGCAGGAGGTGCCGGGGTCCTCCAGGGCGGAACAGGAGGCGCCAGGACCCTCCAGGGCTGAACAGGAACCCGTATAATGGACTGGGACCTGGGGAGAACAGGGACAGAAGAGGCAGACAGAATAAGGGGAGAAGCAGAGAGACCAAAGGATAACGCCGCCTCCCTAGGAGGATCTACAGCCGAAGCTGACACCTCAGGAGGCATTGGCGCGGCTTCTCTGACAGGGAAGGCCTCTGGAGCTGACTCGTGGTCAGACGGGGCCTCTGCAGCAGACTTGAGACCAGACGGGACCTCTGGAGTGGACTTGAGACCAGACGGAACCTCTGGAGCAGACTTGAGACCAGACGGGACCTCTGGAGCAGACTTGAGATCAGACGGGAGCTCTGGAGCAGGCTTGTGATCAAACGGGAGCTCTGGAGCAGGCTTGTGATCAGACAGGTGCACAAGAGCAGGCTTGAGAACAGATGTGACCTCAGGAGCACAGTGTGCAGACCACACACACCAAATGGCAACTGCCATTACGGGAAGAGCAGTGGCGGGTGGCAGGACCTTTTTAAAGGTGGGTCTAGAAGGTATTGGTGCCACTAGGATGTTCGCTGCCCTCCCTGATGCTAGTGGTGAGTCCAGCACGCCGGCCATCCTGATAGGCCGTGATCTTGGGATGTCAGACGAGGCATGGCACGGCTCTGGAAGGTCAGACGATACGTGACTTGGCTCTGGACAAATAGACGAGACATGACGAGGCACTGGGAGGTCTGATGAAACCTGGAGAGGCTCTGGGCCGTCAGGCGGGATGTGACTTGACTTTGGGCCGT
>NW_026127406.1:152603-195885 GCF_022985175.1 Labeo rohita
CATTTAAAATTGTTTTAACTTAGTTCATCTGTTGGTAATGTGCATTCGTCGTCTAATGTCTCTCCTTCTCAAGTGATCCGTAAACATAACCTGTGATGAATATTTCATGTTCGTTCGTTTTTTGGAAATACGTTAGCATGTTAGCGCCGGAGTGTCACACTCACAGCAAGTATTTAATGTAGGGTTGAGCCTCATATTCGACATTAACAAGTATTCGGCACCGATAATATACAAATATACAAGTGAAACGGTGCGAGACCTGTCCTCATTATTATGGAAAAATGTGTGAACAGTGGGAACATTATACCCGGGTCAACCCGCCAATTTACATGACGTCGCGACTCATACAAGAAGCTTTGTTCGCACTCAATCAACCTGGCACAACATTAACAGACAGCGAGATAGCAAAAAACACTGACCATCGCCATAGTGTATGGACTATATTTTTTATGTTGAGTTAGATGAGGTATAAAACTAGTGATAGGTGATTGTTTTCATGTGTAGTGATATGTGTGCCGTTACACTCTGTATCCATGGCAACGCGCAGCAGTGGGGGTGGGGTGAACGGTCCCGCAGACTGAAATTGTAAAACGACTTCACTGGTCTCCGTTGAAATCTACGACGTCACTCTGTCCATTTCTTTTACTGTCTATGTTTTTTTTTGGGCCAATGGAAAAGGAGCTCTATGCCGTTTAAAATCGGGTCGACCCGCTTTAAAAAAGAAAAAGTATTTCATACTACATGAAAAATAATTAACCCAATTTTGCTGATAACGATTGTATATGTTTTTTTCTTTCTTTCTTTGTATTTTTTCTGTACAGGGTTACTTCACTTCAGTGTAGCACTTCACTTCAGCACAGCGCTGTTTGGGGCAACTGCCCTTCAATGAGGTGGTCCTGCAAGTGTTGCAATTTCTCCTCGCCGAACCAACGCACACTAATTGTCCATTATAAGCTGAAGCACTGTCATCAGGCAAGGAACTATCCTCTTCCCTGTGTCTATGCAGACTGTGTGTGCTCCTTTAGGACAGAATCATCTCTGAAAAAACATTTAACTAGAGACCATAGTCAAGCCCGTTCAAACCAGGTGACTGCAAGGTTAAATTGTGAACTGTGCAATTTTTCAGAGACTTGTAGTGATACACAGTATTTTGCACATTTGAAAATACACCTACACAATAAGGAAACTGTTAAATGTCCCTTTAAAGACTGTAGTTTTCAGTCGAGAGTGTACAGTACTTTTCGTGCACATAAGAGTAAGAAACATCACCTCTGTACTGTTGACAATTTTCGAGAAAACCTGTATCAAACTTTTATTCAAGGCACTTTAAACTCTGAAAGTACAGACTTTGAGACACATTCAGACGATCTAGACTTAACAGATGATTTAATAGAGGATCAAGATCTGCATGATTTACTTGAACACAAAATTGCATCTCTCTTACTGCGTATGCAAACAAATTTGCATGTGTCTAAATCAACAACTCAGGAAATAATAAATGAGCTTTGTAGTATTAGCTCAGTTGTAGAAGAGTGCACACCAAAAATAATTGAAAGTGTACTGATCAAGCATAATTGTGCAGAAAACAGTGCCGTCACTGCTGCTATAACCGAGATAGTTAAAAAATTAAACCCCCTAAGTTTCTTGTCAAAAGACGGGCCTTTTGGCTCTGAATACAAAAGAGAAACCTTTTACAAGAAAAATTTTAAAGTCATTGAGCCGATTGAATATGTTTTAGATGCATCTTCAAGACGGAAATTTGTTTATATTCCGGTTTTGAAAGTCCTGACAGAGCTGTTAAGTCGTAATGATGTGTTAGATAAAGTCTTGGAGACAGGACATATTGAAACAATTGAACACTTGTCTCAGTACAAAACATACAGAGATGGTCTATATTACAAAGACAATAATTTGCTCTCGTCAGAAGATCTTAGCATTGCCCTAGGACTGTATATAGATGACTTTGAAGTTTGCAACCCACTAGGTACATCAAAAAAAAAGCACAAGGTCTGTGCAGTGTATTGGGTGATTTCAAATTTACCTATACGATATAGATCATCTGTACAGTCAATCTACCTCGCATGTCTGTGTCATAGCAATGATGTGAAGAAATACGGGTATGGAGCCATTCTTGAACCACTGCTAAAAGACCTTGAAGTACTTGAGCAGCAAGGATTGTATGTTCAGAAATTGGGAACAACTGTTAGAGGTACTGTGCTGTATGTGTCTGCAGACAACTTGGGGGCCCACTCACTTGCTGGGTTTCATGAGAGTTTTAATGTTGACAAATTTTGTCGGTTTTGTTTAGCTAGTCGGCAAGATATTGACATTCACGAGGTAAAGGAGGGAGTATTTCCACTCCGGACAGTTGAAGCTCACAAACAGGACCTTCTGGAATTAAACAGACATCAGTTAGTTTCCATGAATGGAGTAAAGAGTGACTGTGTTCTCGATAGACTTTCTCATTTCCGCACAATCCAGGGCTTCCCCCCAGATTTTATGCATGACCTTTTTGAAGGAATAGTTTCACGGGAATTAAGTCTATGCATAAAGTCTCTGATATCCAAACATTACTTTACAATAGATGAGCTGAATTCCATCATTGAATCCTTCCCTTTCAAATTTACAGATAAAACCAACAGACCTCATCCAATTTCAAAGTCTTTTGCATCGAAAAAATCTATTGGTGGGAATTGCCACGAAAACTGGACACTGTTGAGGCTTCTGCCTCTGATGATCGGTCACATTATACCAGAAGATGACAAAACTTGGGGGATTCTGCTAGATTTGAAAGAAATAGTAGAGCTTCTAGCTAGTGGACATTTTTCAGAAGAGACATTGGCATACTTGGAGTGTAAAATCTCAGATCACAGGTGCCTATTAAAAGAGGTGTTTCCTGATTTCCACCTCCTGCCCAAGCACCACTTCTTGGAACATTATCCCGAATTGATTCGGAGATTTGGTCCCCTAGTTGATTTCTGGACCATTAGATTTGAAGCTAAGCACAGCTTTTTTAAAAGGGTGGTGCATGATTCTCACAATTTCAGAAACATCTTGCTCACACTATCAACAAAACACCAGCTTTCTTTAGCTTACCATCTAGACTTGCCAAGTCTTTTCAGACCTGATCTGGAAGTTGGACACACTGCAATTGTTTCACCTGATGCACTCGAGCACTCCATGAGGCGGGCTGTAGAGCAGAAATATGGAAATATAAGTCTTGTGTCTCTTGCAACCCATGCCTGCCTTTATGGCACAAAGTATTCAGAGGGTATGTTTCTGTCAGTGGGGCACACCAGTGGTCTGCCTGACTTTGGGAAGCTGGTTAAAATTGTAGTTGTGTCCAGCAAAGTGTCTTTCCTCATAGAACCATATCATGCATGGTACATGGAGCACCTGCGGAGTTATGAGTTGATGAAAAAACAGTCTTCTGAACTGGTGATTGTGGAATTACACGAGCTAAAATGGATATCAACCCCTGTATCCATACACAAAAGCAGGCAAACTGATGGTGACATCAAAAGTTTATTTGCTTCATTAAGGTATAGTTGGGCTGTTATTTTACTTTAAATGGTGTGTTACTCTTCTTCCTCTGAAAAACATGCAGTATAGGGATGCACCGAAATGAAATTCTTGGCCGAATACCGAACGCGGTGTTTCGCATTATTTTGCCATTTTTTTCACCATTACAATAATTAAATAGTAAAAATTAGCTTTTTACTATTTTGTGTTGCTTTTCAGAGAAATAAATCAAAATATCAAAAATACAATTTCAAAATATTTAACACTGAACATTTTTTTTAACATTCCAGCAGATATTATACAAATAAAGCACAATATAACTTAATAATATAAAATAATTAGTAAAATATAGGGATAAACCGAAATGAAAATTCTTGGCCGAAACTGAAAACTGAAAAAGAAAACCAAGGCCGAAAACCGAAACACCGAAAGAATTATGCCAATTATTAGTACCATTGTATTTATGGCTATGACCGTGTGCTAATCTTACTAAAATCAAGGCATTGTAATTGCATAAATTAATATTAAAGCTTCAAAGAAAAATCAATTATATTGACTTAAACTATTATCAATCAAGTATTATATTACTTCAATAACATATACATATATTATACTGCCTTTGTTTAAATTGTTTTATTGTTTACATTTTTATAACATTATCTTCTGGATCCATCAGTTCACATCATAGACTAAAAAATTCACATTTACAAGTCTACGCGTTTCTCTTCCAGCAGGAGGCGCTGTCAGACTGGTAGTACACAAAGCAGCGCCACAAATGACTTTGAAACGTGCAGCACTCATATTTATTCAATGGATAGCCTTTTAAAGTTTCATGGCAATTCTTGTCTTTCAGTCCCCACGTTTAAGACCATATGAAATCATTATTAATAGCCTACTTTCTTGATCCCTAATAACACTGCAGTCATCAACTGAAAATCTTATTTCAAGCTTTATTTCAAGATCTGACTTTCAAAAACAAACCTTACACAAAATACGTTTCTTTTTTTTTCTTTTTTTCTTTTTTCCACCATGTTCGGGGCACAATAAAAATATTAGGGGACTAAATGAATATCAGCATATGAAGTATAATCGTCTCTCATTGTCTTCGAAAGAATGTGCACATCAGATGGTGAAAGTAAGTTTTTACTTTTAACATATTGTGCACTTTTCACGTTGCTTGTGTGATATCCATTGGCTCACCTCCATGGTTTAAAACATAAATAATTTATAAAATAAGATACAGTATATAGAAAAGACATATCTTTAAACTTTTGCGACATAACACCAATGTAAAGACATTGTTTTTCACTCACTGAAAGCTACATCTCTCTGCGTCTCTCGTCATCACTGCACACACGACTGCAGACACATCCCTCTTGAAATGTCGGCATTACAAGTTTTGCAAATCGCTATCCGTGGGTCTTTCTCAGATATACTGAAATATGTCCACACAGATGCGTTGCTTCAGACAAGCACGTGCAAGCTGTGGTTTCTGTCTGCGTCAACATACTGTTTCGGCCGTGTTGTTTCGGTGATAAAAGTGTTTCAAATATTCGGTGGCTGAATATTCGGTGCATCCCTAATGCAGTATGTCCATAAATGTAAAAACACGATTTAAACAGAATAAAATGTGTATAAATGTTCATGTTTATTAATGTTTCTTTATTGTTCATTTTGTCTTTTCTTACATTTTTTCTTTTTTTCTTCATCTGCAGAGAAGTCCTGAGAGTTTCTCAGTCGCAAGAAGATGCTGTTGCGTGTGATCATTTCAGCACAGGACATTAGAAAGCTCCGCTTGGACTCTGTTCCAGATTCGGTTGATGGCCTGAAACTGGTGTTGAAAAACAAACTGCAGTTACACTCTTCATTTGACCTTCAATATGAAGATGAGGATTTCAAAGACTTCTGTAACCTCACGTGTGTTGAGGATCTACCAAAGGACAAGGTGACATTGCAAGTCATTTTCTGCCCTGTCTCTTCAGACTCAAGTTTGGACACTTTTAGCTCTGCTGTACCATCATCTCTGGCAGCATCCTCTTCAGCTCATTCATCATCTCCGACGACATCCTCTTCATTGAGCAGCCAAACAGAGTGCTTTGCAGGTCGGCGTTCACAGCAATGGCCAGCTTATTTTCCCATTCCCACCTTCTCATATGACGTTGAGCTGAAGCTCAGGCAGGGCAATGATGCTTTTAGAGAAAGTGGAGCACTTCTATCCATTTCAAGGGACATGAAGTCTCAGATTCTGCTCAAACTTGCTGAAACAATATATTTATTCATGACCTACCCTACACTTGAACATTTTGGATGTGTAGCTAAGGCACTTGTTGAAAAACATCCTTGCCTTACAGAACCTGGCTCCACATCTGGATGGTATGGATGGAAACATAGCATAAAGTTCAAGATGGGCAATTACAGACAGAAATTGAAAGGTGTGGGCTGCCGAGAACTGGAGGTTAATTCTGAGAAAAGAGGTGCTGGGGATACGCGAGGGAAGAGAAACAAAGTGAAGAAACCTAGACGTTCCGAAACAAATTTTCTTCCAGATCTCCCCCAGGGAAGAGACAGCAGAAGTCTTGAAGAAGATCGAGAAAAGATGGTCCAGGAGATGAAAAAACAACCCCAAACCTGGCCTACATCGATGATGCAATGAATGCCACATACGCACTGAGAAGACAGGAGATCGTTGAAGAGGAGCCACCTGTGGCCGAAATGAGAGTCAGATGGCCTGCCCTTTTTACTGAAAGACAGGTAAAATGTGTACATTTTTTTCTTAGTCATAGCAAAGTAGTAATGTTGTATTGTGTATATTGCAGGGCTCTATGCTAACATTCCTCCCGTTGAACATGTGCTCCTAAAGTGAAATATTTAGGAGCAAAATTAAAAATTGTTTAAGTAACATTTATGTAACGCTTAAATAATGTTGAGGGTCAAACGTGACCCATTTTTACATTTGATAACAGTAAAAACACCCTCAACAATTCAACTTATGACTAATTTGATGACTTCTGATGTGGCCGAGAATATAAAAACATGGAAATATTTAATCTTTTTTAATCAAGAGATGCAAGCAATAACTTGCTCTGTTATGACTAACAGAATATTTGACACATTAGACATAAATTGATATTTCCTGTAGGCCACTCCTATATGTTATGATATGAAATAATGCTTGAACTGATATGAATTACATATTTTTATTTAACTACTTAAATCATAGTAGTACATACTGATTTGTTAAACTTACAGCCTTGTTACTTAGCATGTATGAATTATCATGACAACAAAGCACTGACATATCAGTCTGATGTAAACATTAATAAAACTCAATAACCTGTCACACAAGCCAATCTGAGGACACAGATCGTTGAGGTTGAAGTTAATATTAATGAAATATGCACCTTGAGACAGGTCTCCGCTGTACGTCACATGTCTGACAACATGTCAGTTGTAGTGCTGAAATGTGAACATTTAGGTGACTTTTAACTTGAACTAAAACTGTAATGTTACTTCTCCACATAGATCGCCAAGGAATTCACCAGGCTCACTTCAATGGACATCAATAAATTCTATGAGGGTCTGGACAGCCATCTGCATAAACTTCTTCAGTTATTCCGGTTGAAGCGCTTCGAGGAAGTTCAAGACATGACATCCTTAATGGAGAGTCTCGACAAGGATGTAAGTGCATATTTGTTGTAGTTGTGGTCCACATTAATTGTGCAACCCCACTGAGGAGAGGGACCAGGATGTAGATTATGACAGACAGTAAACCTCTAATTAATGTACTTGGATAGGCATTTGATAATCAGAAAATCAGAGTTCTGATATCAGCTGAATTCACGTATTGTGTTTTTGCAGGCATCAAACCAAAGGAAGAGAGCAGCAGCTTTGCAGGGACTGCCATGGTACATGAAGGAAAATCCTTCTACATTAATGAAGAGATGTGAGGTAAGCAGCAAAATGTTTATTATGTTTATTGATACAAAAACTAGTTCACAATGGGCATGGTTACACATCATTTCAGGCATCCTCTGTGTGGATACACTATATAGCCAAACATGTCTAAAGCACAGGCAATTTTTTTTTTTTTTTTTGTTTTTGCATGAAGCCAACAGATCCTGGGGAGGACTTCATCAAAGGAATGGTGATTGGAATCCTTTTGGTTGTTGAAGATGTGAAAGAGCCCCTTCCAGTTTCCTACAACGATGTTGCCATTGTCATTGAGGAAAAGATTGTCATGCGTCATCTTGGTGATGTACCCAATGCTTTTGTGAACCTGATGGGCCTGCTGTACATGCTGAACCTTGACTATCCAAAAGAGATGAAATATACTTTTGAGGTGATTCAGCGCCTGTTCATGGGAATCGGGTCTGAGATGTGCACTTCCAGGGTTCACTCTCTAAAGAATAAACTGCTCAGTTAGAGGGATAACTCAGGAGGATGTTTCTGCATTTGGCCATGAGGAAGAATTCTAATTTTCTTGCCATTTGCTAAAAAAGTTTGTCGAGACAAACTTAAAGTTTAAATTAGTTTAAGTTAGCTTAAGTTAGTTTAAAGTAGTTTATAGTTTAAAGTAGTTTAAAGTTTAAATTAGTTTGAAGTAGATAGAAAAACGAGTTTGTTAGTTTAAATTTCACACACAGGCACGCTCACTAACTCTCTCTCTTTCACACACACACACACACACACACACACGCTCACACACACACTCACTCACACACACACACACGCACAGACACGCTCACTAACTCTCACACACTCATGCACATACAAGAACACACACACTTTCTTTCAAACACACACACACACACACACACACACATGCTCACTAACTCACACACATGCTCACTAACTCACACAAGCAATACAAATGTAGTAAGAGGAAATAAATGTAAAGCCCTTCTGTGGGTCACAACAGTTTATGTTTTTATGTTCTAACATATGTCTGTTGCTCTCTGTGGAGGAAATGTCACTTGCAGACACTAAATTGTATTTTATGTTGTAGAGCAAACATGAACAGAGTGGAGATTTCTGTAATGTTTGAACGTGTTCATTTTCTGGCTGACATTTGAGCAAGTTTCTCAGAGATACATTTTTTTTTTTTTTTTTTTTTATACAAATCTTTCTGCAATTTACTGCAGCAACTCTGAACATCCACAACAATTGACTCAGTTGAATTTGGAGAGTTATTGTTTTTCCCCAAAGGAAGGCTGCACTTATTTTTATGTATTATATTATTATTTGTGGAACAGTGTAATTTCAGTTAGTAAGCAGCCCCAAGCAAAAGTGTGTTAGAGAGTGTAAAGGCAAAATTTTGAACATGTCCCAAGGAAGGTCTTTTTTGATTTCTCAATTTTAAAGCAAGGCTGGGTGAAGTTGGACTTGTTGGGGTTTTAATAAAGGTCCTTATTGAATTGGATTTCATCTCTTTCATCTCTTACTTTTTATATAATTTCATCTCTTTTCAGCTATTTTTTCATGTGTTAATATTTAAGTTTGACTGGCCAATTCTCATGTAGATTTTTTGTAGATATTAGTTTGCTTAAATTTTTGAAATCTAGCAATTTCTGTAAACTCAAGTAACTTGGCAATAGAGCATGAGAAAAAAAAAAAAATGTTGCCCTAACTTGATAAAACAAGTTACACCAACATCTTTTGTAGTTCTCTCAAGTAATGTTTTCCAGTCCACATTACTTGATACAGAAAGTTGAGTCAACAAATCGCAAGTTGTATCAATTATGTATTCCATGTTTAGCCAACTTGATTCACCGTTGTAGGAACTTGATCAAATAAATTCAACCGACATCTCTTTAAGTTATCTCAAATAATATTTTAAAGTCCAACTTACTTGATACAGGAAGTTGAGTAAACAGACGGCATGTTGCATCAATTCATGTTTTGAAGTGTAATAAACTTGACACTATAAGTTGACTCAAATTAACTCAGTCAAAGCAACAAGATGACTTGACTTAGTTAAGTTGAGTCAACTAATCTTTTTTTACAGTGTAGTATTTGCAAAACTGCATTTTTCCATCTCAAAAATAAAACTAAATTACGATCTATGCTCTCAATGTCAAATGCTGAAACATTAATTCATCCGTTTATGACTTTTAGATTATTGTAATGCTTTATTGGGTGGTTGTTCTGCTCGCTTAATAAACAAACTCCAGCTGGTCCAAAATGCAGCAGCTAGAGTCCTTACTAGAACCAAAAAGTATGATCATATTAGCCCGGTTCTGTCAACACTGCACTGGCTCCCTATTAAACATCGTATAGATTTTAAAATCTTGCTAATTACTTATAAAGCCCTGAATGGTTTAGCTCCTCAGTACCTGAGCGAGCTCTTATCACATTATAGTCCCTCACGTCCGCTGCGTTCTCAAAACTCTGGCAATTTGATAATACCTAAAATATCAATATCAACCGCGGACGGCAGATCATTTTCTTATGTAGCGCCCAAACTCTAGAACAAACTACCCTACACTGTTTGGGATGCAGACACACTCTGTCAGTTTAAATCTAGATTAAAGACCCATCTCTTTAACCTTGCTTACGCATAACACATCAACATATTCTTATAATTCAAATCTGTTAAATGATTGTTACGCTGCACTAATTAGGTCAACTGGAACTGGGAACACTTCCCATAACACCCGATGTTCTCAGTGCATCGTTAGAAGAATGGCATCTACGCTAATATTAGTCTGTTTCTTTCTTATTCCGTGGTCACCTTAACCACCAGATCCAGTCTGTATCCAGATCAGATGGTCACTGCAGTCCGCCGGATCCAGTCCCAACTGAGCCTGGTTTCTCCTAAGGTTTTTTTCTCCATTTGTCACTGATGGAGTTTTGGTTCCTTGCCGCTGTTGCCTCTGGCTTGCTTAGTTGGGGACACTTTCTCTTCACACGTATTTTATTTTATTGTATTTGATTAACTACCTTTATCTGAAAATTGAGTGTTTATTGTTGCCCTTGGCATTGTTGATGTACTATTTCCTATTTAATACTGTACAGCCACCTTGTCACAATTCTGTATTAAAGGCGGTATATAAATAAAGGTGACTTGACTTGACTCCAATTCTGTTCTCCACACGGCCACAGCAGATATTCAGGTGCCCCATCCCTAGTCACTTCTATTCGTCAACGATATCTTTCAAGCTGACAAAATCTGCTGTGGGCTTGAATGTCAAGTACAAGATTGGAATGACCGGCTGGACGTACACTGATGGCGCCTAAATATCAAGAAAATTGAGTACATGGAGTGCGGGCCCCAGACTGATGGGTAAATTAGAGTTACAGGGCAACCAGTGAACAAGGTTACCGAATTTAAATATCTCGGTTCTCTCATCAGGAGTGATGGCGATTCCCTCTCCAATGCATGTGCATGGGTCAACGCAGCCTGGCACAAATGGCAACAAGTTACAGGCATTCTCTGTGACCGTCAAATGCCCATACAACTTAAGGGTGAGATCTGCAAAACCATCATACACCCAGTCACGCTATATGGCTCCGAGTGTTGGCCAACCACCACCAAGCATGAGCAGATTCTCTATATGGTATGGAGATGCTCAGTTGGTCTCTCGGTCTCACGCAATTTGACCATGTCAGGAATAAAGTTGTCCGAAGGCGAATGGGCATGGGGCCCTTACCCGACAAGATGTGTGAAGCCCGACTACGCTGGTATGGCCACATCATCAAAAGCGACGATGATACAGTGACGTAAACAGCCTATAATCTATCACCACCTGGACGACGACCATGTGGTCAGCCAAAGAAGCGGTGGCTCGATCGCCTGGCAGAGGATATGCACTTACTCAATATCACCCCTGAGGATGCTTTAGATCGAGCTAAGTGGCAAAAGGCATGCAAACAAATGGACCCTGCACAACAGGATACATGCTTGGATGAAGAAGAAGAATCGATGAAGATCGAATTTTGAAGGCAGCATAGATGTATCCTTCCCTGCCTTAGACATTCCACAAACGTTTTTTCATTTTTGATTTTATTTCTAACGAGAAACCAATATTATAGTAAAATATATTAAATATTATATATATTAAATATTTGTTTTGTTATGATCAAAACTCCTTCTATTTGGTTGTAGATCATTAAACCGGTCCGGAATCAGTTTCATGAGGTGCCTTCGTGCAAAAACGCTGCCTGCAAAGTCATTGACTGATAAGGCAGTGAGGCAGCAAGTCAGCTATCTAGGCTTTTGGACGCAGCCAGGGTATTGTCCAGACGTTTCCCCTTTAAAAATGCGCATGCAACTGTAGCGCATATATTTAAACAATAATGGTCAAAGAGAGAAGAACCTCAGTGATTAACGTTGTTTAACTGGATGACAAATAATTTCTTACTGCTAAATTCTGAAAAAAACAGAGGTGTTAATTATTGGATCTAAAACCTCAGCGTGTAATAACCTAAAACACTGTCTAATACTTGATGGCTGTTCTGTCAATTCTTCGTCATCAGTTAGAAACCTAGGTGTGCTATTTGATGGCAATCTTTCCTTTGAAAACCACATCTCTAGTATTTGCAAAACTGCATTTTTCCATCTCAAAAATATATCTAAATTACGATCTATGCTCTCAATGTCAAATGCTGAAACATTAATTCATCCGTTTATGACTTTTAGATTATTGTAATGCTTTATCTGGTGGTTGTTCTGCTCGCTTAATAAACAAACTCCAGCTGGTCCAAAATGCAGCAGCTAGAGTCCTTACTAGAACCAAAAAGTATGATCATATTAGCCCGGTTCTGTCAACACTGCACTGGCTCCCTATTAAACATCGTATAGATTTTAAAATCTTGCTAATTACTTATAAAGCCCTGAATGGTTTAGCTCCTCAGTACCTGAGCGAGCTCTTATCACATTATAGTCCCTCACGTCCGCTGCGTTCTCAAAACTCTGGCAATTTGATAATACCTAAAATATCAATATCAACCGCGGACGGCAGATCATTTTCTTATGTAGCGCCCAAACTCTAGAACAAACTACCCTACACTGTTTGGGATGCAGACACTCTCTGTCAGTTTAAATCTAGATTAAAGACCCATCTCTTTAACCTTGCTTACACATAACACATCAACATATTCTTATAATTCAAATCTGTTAAATGATTGTTACGCTGCACTAATTAGGTCAGCTGGAACTGGGAACACTTCCCATAACACCCGATGTTCTCAGTGCATCGTTAGAAGAATGGCATCTACGCTAATATTAGTCTGTTTCTTTCTTATTCCGTGGTCACCTTAACCACCAGATCCAGTCTGTATCCAGATCAGATGGTCACTGCAGTCCGCCGGATCCAGTCCCAACTGAGCCTGGTTTCTCCTAAGGTTTTTTTCTCCATTTGTCACCGATGGAGTTTTGGTTCCTTGCCGCTGTTGCCTCTGGCTTGCTTAGTTGGGGACACTTTCTCTTCACACGTATTTTATATTATTGTATTTGATTAACTACCTTTATCTGAAAATTGAGTGTTTATTGTTGCCCTTGGCATTGTTGATGTACTATTTCCTATTTAATACTGTACAGCCACCTTGTCACAATTCTGTATTAAAGGCGGTATATAAATAAAGGTGACTTGACTTGACTTGACTCCAATTCTGTTCTCCACACGGCCACAGCAGATATTCAGGTGCCCCATCCCTAGTCACTTCTATTCGTCAACGATATCTTTCAAGCTGACAAAATCTGCTGTGGGCTTGAATGTCAAGTACAAGATTGGAATGACCGGCTGGACGTACACTGATGGCGCCTAAATATCAAGAAAATTGAGTACATGGAGTGCGGGCCCCAGACTGATGGGTAAATTAGAGTTACAGGGCAACCAGTGAACAAGGTTACCGAATTTAAATATCTCGGTTCTCTCATCAGGAGTGATGGCGATTCCCTCTCCAATGCATGTGCATGGGTCAACGCAGCCTGGCACAAATGGCAACAAGTTACAGGCATTCTCTGTGACCGTCAAATGCCCATACAACTTAAGGGTGAGATCTGCAAAACCATCATACACCCAGTCACGCTATATGGCTCCGAGTGTTGGCCAGCCACCACCAAGCATGAGCAGATTCTCTATATGGTATGGAGATGAAGATGCTCAGTTGGTCTCTCGGTCTCACGCAATTTGACCATGTCAGGAATAAAGCTGTCCGAAGGCGAATGGGCATGGGGCCCTTACCCGACAAGATGTGTGAAGCCCGACTACGCTGGTATGGCCACATCATCAAAAGCGACGATGATACAGTGACGTAAACAGCCTATAATCTATCACCACCTGGACGACGACCATGTGGTCAGCCAAAGAAGCGGTGGCTCGATCGCCTGGCAGAGGATATGCACTTACTCAATATCACCCCTGAGGATGCTTTAGATCGAGCTAAGTGGTAAAAGGCATGCAAACAAATGGACCCTGCACAACAGGATACATGCTTGGATGAAGAAGAAGAATCGATGAAGATCGAATTTTGAAGGCAGCATAGATGTATCCTTCCCTGCCTTAGACATTCCACAAACGTTTTTTCATTTTTGATTTTATTTCTAACGAGAAACCAATATTATAGTAAAATATATTAAATATTATATATATTAAATATTTGTTTTGTTATGATCAAAACTCCTTCTATTTGGTTGTAGATCATTAAACCGGTCCGGAATCAGTTTCATGAGGTGCCTTCGTGCAAAAACGCTGCCTGCAAAGTCATTGACTGATAAGGCAGTGAGGCAGCAAGTCAGCTATCTAGGCTTTTGGACGCAGCCAGGGTATTGTCCAGACGTTTCCCCTTTAAAAATTCCAAATGTAGTGCGCATGCAACTGTAGCGCATATATTTAAACAATAATGGTCAAAGAGAGAAGAACCTCAGTGATTAACGTTGTTTAACTTGTTAAAAGTTGACATTAAGATGCTAAAAAGAAGAAATACTGGTAACGCTTATCTGGTCTGCATCCTAAATGAACAATTTTAGATGAACGACATCTGTCAGCTCGGTCCAACAGCCAGTGCAATGCAATGCGCTGCAAGACCGAATGAGAAGCATTTGAATTAGCTGATTTATTCTGTTACGTGATGTAGTCTTCAGACCATCATATGAGTATGTTGACCTCAAGTCATCTTTGATTTATCCTGTTACATGATGTTGTTTTCAGACCATCATATGAGTATGTTGACCTCAAGTTGTCTGTGATTTATTTTGTTGCATGATGTTGTTTTCAGACCATCATGTGAGTGTTGACCTCAAGTCATCTTTGATTTATTCTGTTACATGATGTTGTCTTCAGACCATCATATGAGTATGTTGACCTCAAGTTTTCTCTGATTTATTCTGTTACATGATGTTGTCTTCAGACCATTATATGAGTATGTTGACATCACGTTTTCTCTGATGACCTCAAGTTGTCTCTGATTTATTTTGTTGCATAATGTTGTCTTCAGACCATCATGTAAGTATGTTGACCTCAAGTCATCTTTGATTTATCCTGTTACATGATGCTGTTTTCAGACCATCATATGAGTATGTTGATCTCAAGTTGTCTCTGATTTAGTTGTCACTCAAGTCATCTTTAATTTATTCTGTTACATTTTGTTATCTTCAGACTATCATGTGAGTATGTTGACCTCAAGTTGTCTCTGATGACCTCAAGTTGTCTCTGATTTAGTTGTCACTCAAGTCATCTTTAATTTATTCTGTTACATTTTGTTGTCTTCAGACTATCATGTGAGTATGTTGACCTCAAGTTGTCTCTGATGACCTCAAGTTGTCTCTGATTTAGTTGTCACTCAAGTCATCTTTAATTTATTCTGTTACATTTTGTTGTCTTCAGACTATCATGTGAGTATGTTGACCTCAAGTTGTCTCTGATGACCTCAAGTTGTCTCTGATTTAGTTGTCACTCAAGTCATCTTTAATTTATTCTGTTACATTTTGTTGTCTTCAGACTATCATATGAGTATGCTGACCTCAAGTTGTCTCTGATGACCTCAAGTTGTCTCTGATTTAGTTGTCACTCAAGTCATCTTTATTTTATTCTGTTACATTTTGTTGTCTTCAGACTATCATGTGAGTATGCTGACCTCAAGTTACATGATGTTGTTTTCAGACCATCATATGAGTATGTTGATCTCAAGTCGTCTCTGATTTATTCTGTTACATGATGTTGTCTTCAGATGATCATATGAGTATGCTGACCTCAAGTCATCTTTGATTTATTCTGTTACATGATGTTGTTTTCAGACCATCATATGAATGATCTGCTTTATTAAATGTTAAAATTTTTGCAACGAACAAAAATACGGCAAATAATATATTATATTATTTGTGTATATATATATATATATATAATAGGCTATAGGTGTGACAATTTATTCCTATGCATTTTCTCATTTTCCTTCTGATAAAGCCTTCCTCTGACAGTTTCCAACATAGAGGGTCATCACGCTAAAACTGTTGAGAAGGATGTTTGATGCCTTTTTTGATGCCATGGCGAGAGCCAGGTTGAGCTGTTTGGTCAAAAATAAAACTAAATAAGATGTTTAAAAGTCATAAAACAACAACAACAAAAACAACAAAAAAACCATATAACTACATTTGGTTTACCTATTAAAAAAAAAAAAAAAAACATGTTTTGAATAGTCATATAAATATTATTTGTGTGTGTAATATATATATATATATATATATATATATATGTATACATATATAATAGGCTATAGGTGTGACAATTTATTCCTATGCATTTTCTCATTTTTAAAGAACAAGTTCTTCAAAGGAGTCAAAGGATTTTTACAAGATGGACAATTTTAAGAATTTTTTCCTGATAGTAAAAATGTATGTGAAGGATGCCTTGAATAGGATGAAAATATTTAGTGTTGCACTGATTAACCAGAGCCATCTCATGACCAATTTGGTTTTAAAAATAAAACTAAATAAGATGTTTAAAAGTCATAAAACAACAACAATTTTAGTGATGGGTAGGGGTTAGGTGTATGTCAAAAATTCATATAAATTGGGGAATTTGGTTTACCTATTTAAAAAAAATCGTAAAATTAGCCAACAGAAAAATGTAGTGCTGTGAGATTAAGGTTGGATTAACTGATTCTTATGGTTGTTTGAAAAGAAAATAATGTTATAGGCATCAAGATCTTCTAAGACATGACTCCAAAAGTTGATGTTTATCAGAGAGAGAGAATGCTTACATAGATACACTTACAGTGTTGCTGGGATGTCCTCTTCGGGTGTCCCAGTAAGCACTTTCTCTTTTGGCACATGTTTGGCCAGTGCCATGCCAAACCCCTTCCCTCTGTTAAAGTTCTGAATATTGTCACTTTTGTCTTTGCCTTTCTAGGTTGCTGCAGCACTTTGGGTGGAAAGTCTTTTTTGCCGACCTATGTATGAAAAAGTACAGTGTCGCAGATGCAAAGCAGGACAGCAGAGCATGAGAGCAATCATGTACCATGCCTGTTAATAGCCCTAAGGGTCAGAGTGGATAACTGTCAATGAGTTGCTGCGTTCAAGATGAAGGGTTTTACATTCAAAAAATCAGCAGAGACATTTATGCATCTTATGAATTGGCAGTCCCGAAACTATTTTAATTCACGAAAATCTTATGACTGTTTTTGTGCTTTTATATGTAAATGTATGCATGTAGTAGAAATACAAACCCTTATCAACAATCGAACATGTTTGTGGACATGTTTTCTCCTTTGACTCTCTTCCTCAACTCATCTTCATCTACCTGGTAGCACTTTCCTTGTGCCATTAACCTTCCTAAAACTTTGTACACTTTCCTTTCTTTTTCCTCCACTCCCTCATCTTGCCTATGTCTTTCTTCATTGAGTTACTGATGCTTCTCTTCCACCTTGTCCTCCTCCTCCATCTCTTCCTCACTGCAACAGGCCATAGGTTTCCCTATGGCCTCCAACATAGTCAAACTGTCCCTTCTGTTCAAAGATATGTCAGAACTCATGTTAAAGTTACGTTTTTGAAATGTGGGCAGTCTACAAAAAAAAAAAAAAAAAAAAAAAATCTTAGTGAAAGCCTTTTGTTAATTAAAGAGGGATGCCACTCCTTTATAAGACTTTAGAAACATGTTTGTTCATCCTAAGCCCCAGGACAATTCAGTGCAGAGCAACAAGGCGCAAGCAAATAATACTTGTTTCTAACACATAAACATAAACTGAACTGAGACTAGCGTTTGCAACATTATCAAGCTTACCAATGATAAATGCTAAATGTTGACACCATTAAGTACAGAAATATATTACAGAGCTAATAGATTTGGTCAAAATACTGTTGTTACATACAGCATAGTTAGGCTACATATATTTAAGTTTTAGTATAGAAGAAGCAGTATGTTACTTCACTGACATTGACCAGCATTATTTATGAACTGGACAAACAATTAAACACCTCAATAACACATCCAATTTTACTGCTATTTTGTCTCAGGGACAACAGTTATAAATCTGACCTTTAATTTAACTACAACCTGATCCTAGATAAAATTATTTTAATGATATTCATGATAATTACTTCCTGCTAAACCATGTCCCCTTTGGGAAAAAAATATGTAATACAGTAAAAATAAAATGAAATAATAATATAAAAATGGGCTTTCCAAGTTCACTTCAGGAATTTGTACAGTTACCCTGTTGTTCTGAAAAGCCTTCTGCAGATCTAGAGGGTTGGGCTAACAGATCAGGATCAGCTGTGTAAAAAAAAACACAAGACATAAATGTGTGTGAAATAATCTAAAATAAATTGGGTCATAACTGGTGCAAGAAATCTAAACAAGTCAAATACAAGCATTTACCTGGGTGTTGTGCAGTGCCTAGTGCAGGCAAAGAGATTTGGGCCAGTGGGTTGCCATCATCTGAATAGAAAATCATACAATACACAAAAATCAAATTTGATGTCATACACAACAATTTGCTCATTACTAGTGCATAAAGACAAATCCACAAGAAAACAGGGCCTCATGTTTATGACAGTATCTGTTTTAGGTTTTTAATTTGTTTGCATCATTGAAGCATCATTATTTCTTGCTTTAACAAAGCTACTTTAACAATCTATATTGTGTAAAAATCTATAGAAATAAAGGTGACTTGATTTGTATGTATGTATCTATACACACACACTCACCCATCAATTGGACTGGTAGATGAAAAGAATCCACCAGTCAAGCATATACAGTGCCATCCACTAATATTGGCACCCTTGGTAAATATGAGCAAAGACGGCTATGAAAATAAATCTGCTTTGTTTATCTTTATGATCTTACATTCAAAAAATTCACAAAATGCTAACCTTTCATTGAGGTAAAACAATTAAAAGTGGGGGAAAATTTACGTTATGAAATAAATGTTTTTCTCATATGCATGTTGGGCACAATTATTGGCACCCTTAGAAATTATAATGAGTAAAATATCTCTGAAGTATATTCCCATTCATATTTGCATTTATTTAGCACACTAGAATGACTAGGAGTATGGTATTGTCCAGCAATAACGTCCTGTTTCACAGGATTATAAATATGAGGAGCACAAAGGCCAAATTTCCTTAATCATCCATCACAAGGAATAAAACCAAATAATATAGTTCTGATGTGCAGAACAAGATTGTTGAGCTTCACAAAATAGAAAGTGGCTGTAAGAAAAGAGCTAAAGCATTGAAAATCCCAATTTCCATCATTAGGACAATAATTAAGAATTCCAATCAACTAAAGATGTTACAAATCTGCATGGAAAAGGATGTGTGTCTATATCGTCCTAATGCATGGTGAGGAGGAGAGTTTAAGTGTCCAAAGACTCTCCAAGGATCACAGTAGGAGAATTGCAGAGATAAGCTGAGTCTTGGGGCCAAAAGACTAAAAAAAAAATTCAAACAGCCCCTACGTCACCACATGTTGTTCAGGAGGGTTTTAAGAAAAATCCTCCTTGCTCATCCAAAAACCAACTCCAGCATATTCAGTTGTCAGACACAACTTGAATTTCAAATGGGAATGGCTTCTGTGGTCAGATGAAACTAAAAAAAGAGCTTTCTGGCAGCAAACACTCAAGATAGGTTTGGTACAAAAAGTACCCCATGCCCACGGTTAAATATACTGCTGGATTTTTAATGTTGTGGTCTTATTTTCCTGCCAGAGGTCCTGGACATCTTGTTCAGATACATGGCATCATGGATTCTAGCAAATACCAACAGATAAAAAATGTAAACCTGACTGTATCTGTTAGAAGTTCTATAATGAGCTGTGGTTGGATCTTCCATCAGGACAGTGATCCAAATCAAACATCAAAATCAACACAAAAATGTGTCACTGAGCATAAAATGAAGCTTCTGCCATGGCCGTCCCAGTTGCCTGACCCGAACCCTATAGAAAATGCGTGAGGTGAACTAAAGAGAAGAAGCACCAGCATGGAGCTGGGAAACTAAAGGATCTGAAGAGTTTCTGTATGAAGGAATGGTCTCTGATCTCTTGTCAGGTGTTCTCCAAACTCTTCAGGCATTGAAGAAGAGAACACAGAGCTGTTATCTTGAATAAAGGACATTGCAATAATTGGGTGCCAATAATTGTGGTCAACATGAACTACAGAAAAACATTTATTTTATAAAGAGATTTTCCCCCTGCATTCCATGATTTTACTTAAATGATAGGTTAGAATATTGTGAATTTTTTGAATGAAAGATTAAGGATAAACAATGCAGATTTATTCTTACAGTATACAATATATATATATATATACATATATATATATATATATGTATATATATATATATATATATATATATATATATATTACCAGCTTAAATAATACTTGAATAGTCTAATAATAGAATAGTCTAGTTTCGTTATAACACACATTTGGCACTTGCCACCGTTAATTTCGGACCCTGTTTACATGCATAAAACAACACAAAAGAGATTTAATGTATGTGCGCAGGGGATGAGACTATTATATTACCTTGACATATGCAGCATATGGGTATGGCTGCACACTCTGCATGCATCACTGCCCCACAGGTGCATGTCGCCTGTTAAAATATAATACACAGAAATCATATATACATCATGTTTGTGAATTACATGTGTCAGGTCGGTGAATAAGAATATTTTAGACCAACAATCTGTTAAGGCTATAACACAGTGAATGCTTGATGGTTTATATACTAATAGGTTTCAATTTTCCATATATTTTAAACACATTTGTGCTTAACTAAACCATACCATAACCCAGTCAATTTCCCTGGAGTCATCAGGCCTACCCTTGTCAAAAATGAAGATCACTTTCAGTGAACTTGATATCCTAATCAGTTTCAAGTATTCATTAAAAAAGTAAAAGCACACTTAAAATGCTATGAACAAGTTCACAAGAGGCCACAAAAGGCATCACCACAAGGCTGTGGTACGCAAAATGTACAAATCAACTGGCTCGAAGCCATAGGTTGATCATACACAGGGCGACATCTTGAGCAACTTTGTTGTGCAAAGAACAATGTTGCTTAGGCGCTTTCCCACTGAGAATGTGTAACAAATTTCTATCTGGATCGGTCATGGGCCCTGCGTCTCACCTGGTTGCCTGTTGAAGGCAATATTGGCCAAACTTGCCCGGCAACATTGCTCAAATAATTACCCTGTGTATCATCAGCCATAGTCTACGTGGTAAGAGGATTGTATTCATATATCAGAATCAAACCAGTGATCATCTGACTTTAAATAATAAATTGTAATAAAGTTATAAATGGCAAATGTAGCAAAGTTAAAAGTAGATTACTGGCTCAAAAATACTTGTAAATATTAAAGAGCACCATTAACTTACTAAATATGACAAGGGTCCAAAATTCGGAACTTACCATTTTAAAACATATTTATACCCATTGATAAGATTTCCATTAGTAGGGTACATACCTAAAGAATGAAACAAAAGTGAGGCAAGGCGCATTCTCTCTTGGTGTATTGGAGGGCACTGGAAGTAGTCAATGCAGCCACCAGCCTTAATAAATTTAGTGGCAAACTGGAGGGAAGATAAAGGGTTTTTTTTTTTTTTTTTTAAACATGAGAGCAAGATGGAGAAAAAGGAGACTGCTCACAGTATACAGGCTCTGACAAGTATTGGCACATTAATGTAAAGGTTTAATAGCTGTAAGGAAAGCTAATGTATGAGAATAGTTTACAATTGGTTAAAAGCATGTGAACACTAGGGCTGGGAATAACTGGAGAGCACTCAAGTGTTGTGATATTATCTTTCAAGTTGACATTTTTTTTCTATTTTCAAATAACATAATAAGATATTATAGGAGCTCTCATTAAAAGCATAGAGCATTAGTAAGAAATATCATGACACTGGCCATCACATACACTGCCCACCAAAAGTTTAGAAATGCTCTAGAAAAGTGTGGTTTTGGACAATATTGGCATGAATTTTTTTTTTCACTGATAAGGGACAACACAAACTACAAAAACATATTTTATTACATAAACAGTTTATGCATAGAAAAAAATTAAATTTTCAATTCATCAAAATATCCACCATTAGCAGCTATTACAGCTCTGCATAATCTGGGCCTAAATTCATTGCCAATTAATTGTTTAAGATATTAAAGTGTGCTGACCCAAAAATCTTTAAAAAACCTCAGCCAAGTTTAAACCAGTAACCAGGCATCACAGCTGGCAAAGGGGCATGTCTGACTTTGACATGTATATATTGCCATTATTATGTAATCAAAATGAAAATTATTATTGCTGCTTTTCAATGATAATGTCAAGTTACTTTAATGTTTTTGCACCAAAAAAATGATAAGGATTTATGCTGATATCGTCCAAAACCACACATTGCCAGGGGTGTTTCCAAACTTTGTAGGGCAGTGTATACATCCAGTATTGTTTGGCATTTGTTATCATAATATCCTGCAAGGATATACTGTAACTTCATACACTGTCATACTAAAATAATTTTCAGTTGCTGCAGTGCTGCATGCTGCAGTGCTTCCCTGGTGCCCTTCATCCTGGAGGTTCATGAAGAGCTGAGCTTCATGTTTGGCTCTTCCCCCCGCACTTCCCTTGCGGGCAGCGGTGGCTTGGGAACACGTGGACACCCTCCGGTGGAGTGGTGCATTTGTGCTCGCAATCGCCGGCACCTGGTGGGGCTGTCTGTGCTTCTCACTTTGGTCTGTAAGCATCTGCCAGCCCTGGCTGTATAGCGGGGCTCACAGTGCTGCAGTCCATGCCATCTCCGCCCTGACTCGAGGTTGATGCAGAAACTGCATTCTGTGACTGAAAAGTCTCTGGGCAGTCCCTCGGTCAGGTGATGTCCATTTTATGGCCTAAAAGTGCTATCTTGGCTGAACCTGGTGGAGACATGTGACACTGACAAAGCTCGCTTTCTTGGTGTCAAGTCAAGTCAAGTCACCTTTATTTATATACCGCCTTTAACAATACAGAATTGTGACAAGGCGGCTGTACAGTATTAAATAGGAAACAGTACATCAACAATGCCAAAGGCAACATTAAACACTCACATTATAGGTAAAGGTAGTTAATCAAAAACAATAAAATAAAATGCAATATTGTGTTAAGCGAAAGTGTCCCCAACTAAGCAAGCCAGAGGCGACAGCGGCAAGGAACCAAAACTCCATCGGTGACAAATGGAGAAAAAAACCTTGGGAGAAACCAGGCTCAGTCGGGGGGCCAGTTCTCCTCTGGCCAAAAAGAATAACGAAAATGGTGTCCGCCTCTCAGGCCAGCCTCTTCGGTGACACTGTCCAGGACTTATCCCAGCGGTCTTGGGCAGTTCACACGCAGCAAAAGTACTTGGAGTGCCCATGGAAGGGCCACAGTTTCCGACTGCCTGTCACCGAAGGTGCCCCCTGGTGGTCCCAACAGGAACTGCTCCACTCCCCTTCAGGGGTGTTGAGCTGGCCAAATCTAGGGGGCACAGTCTGCCATTGGGTTGCCTTGCATGGAGCGGGGCTTCCTGAAAGCAGACTACCCAGGGATTAGAGGATTGCTCCGGGAATGCCCTTGGGAAGGACAAGGGCATTCTCTATCGCTGCTGCCTCTGACCTATGGGTCAGTAGGTACCCACCCCTTCAATAAAAGAGCAATTCAATTTTCTCTATGTCCTTTGGGTTTCTTTAAACATATGAGTTTGTCTGTAAGTGACGCAGGTCTTCATCACACCCAGGCTCAACACTAAATAGGGATGCAGGATGCGTCGCTTCATCGCACTCTAGTGGAAACAATGCAGGATCGTGGATCAGGTAAGCGCTGCCTTTGCAGCCTGGCACTATTTCAGGATGCTTGTTTTCCGGGTTGAGCCAACCCAAAAAAAAAAAGCTGGTTGCTCCGCCGCAGGGGTGTTGGTACCGTTCCTAAAATTCCTATTTTAATGCAGGCAGCAGCTCGGTTACTAGTTCTACCTAGCCTGTTTGCTGGTCGATTTGGTTGGTCCATACATCCGAGAAAAGCTTCGGGCTTCCCTGTCCTGGTTCTTGAGTTCTGAATCTGTCCCCTCTAAAATCGGGCTGCCATTTGGGTGGTTGTTACAGAAACGCATGTTCTGTTCTTCAGCACCAGGAACAGCTTCGACCTGAAGGACGTGTGCTGTTATGCGCTGATTGCCCTGACGCAGGTCATTTTCCGGCCTGCTTTAGGGGTCAGATGTATCAGTACGGGTCTTCCAGCCACAGGGACTTCGGGTCAACCGAGAGAAGGGTGAGCTCTAAAAAAAAAAAAAAAAAAAAAATGGAGTAATTAAAATAAAGATCCAGTCGAACATGTCAGCTGAAAGAGGCCTGAGGCACATGGCAGCAGTCCCTCTAACGTAGCCTGACACATGGCAGCTGTCTGCCGCGGCTGTTCTATGTGATATCGCTGCAGCACAGACTATACGACGGAATCCTGAGATGGGCATGGCACTATGGAACACTCTGGGTTGGAAACCCTTCTCAGCCACTGGTCAGACCCTGTGCTCCTATGGGCAGCAGTGCTCTTAGACCAGGTGTCAAGGCTCAAGGCAGCTGTCTCAGAAACCTCTGTCACAAGCTGTAGTGCCATTTGCAATGGGCAGCCAGCCTTAGGCTCCTGGAAAGGACCTCGACTAGAGTGACACTAGTCGCTTTGAGTTGCTAGTAGTGCTTAACCTCCGCCGGTTCTTACCGATGCTGCGGGACAAGCACATGCTAGTCCATTGGACACCATAGCCACAGTAGTGTACACCTACCTCTGCGGTGGTCTATGCTCCCATCGCATGTTGCAACTCACCCGCCATCTCTCCTCTTTTGGAGTCTTTCGGCTAATATTGCTGCACGCCGTTCATTTTTCGGAGAGTCAAGTGCAAAAAAAAGGGCAACTTGTCCCGAGAATGACGACTTCAACCATGGGTTCCAGCTCGTCTGGAGTCGACTCAGCGATGCTCAGGTGTTCCTGTTTGCTTCCTCTGAGTCCTCCTATTGCTGGCTTGTTCCTGACCGAGGGCTCGGCAGGCATGCGCTGGCACACAGCTGGACCCGGGGTCTACGAACAGGATTAAGCTTCCCTGCACAAATCCTGTGCTAGTTTGGGGGGATGAGAAGCAGGTTCTCTGGTGCGTCTTTTGACCCACCCGAACCTGGCTTGCTGACACCCATTCTCCTCGTGACAGCCCCTCCCAGGAAGTTTCCCTGTAGAAGAACCTTCTTCTCAGATTGGGCACAATCTGGCACCCGCATCCCGATCTGTGGACCTGTACGTCTGGTTTCTGGATGGGACACAGTAAGACCACACTGGCCCTTTCAGGCTGTGGTGAGGTCTTTCTGTTGTATGGGGCTCTATTCACTGAGTTAACCTGAGATGCTCGGTCAGAGTTGTGTTTCCCTTCTTGCAGTTGGAGCAAAGGATGTTCCCTCCACTGTAATATTCATCGTGGCCATCTAAAGGCATATATATTAAAAAAAAAACGATGCAGTGGATGGTTGTCCCTAGGGAGGGAAGCATCACCTGACTGACAGGTTCTTGAAGGGTGCAGGGGGATAAGTGCCTCTGGGATTATCCCTTCTTTGGATCTCTCCGTGGCCCCCTGAGGTCTACAGAGTGTTCCCTCTGAGCCGCTGGATCAGCTACAAATTAGGTCGCTTAGACCTCACTCCTGATCACACTCATTACCATTAAGAAGGTGGAGAACCTGCATGCATTTTTCAACAGAAGGTGCCTTAAATTTGGTCCGGCTATTCTCACATATTCTTGAGATCCCGGTCTGGTTATGTGCCCAGGGTTCCCACCTCTCACCTTCGGGTTCAAGTGGTGGACCTGCAAGAGCTGCCACCGGAGGCAGACCCGGCCTTAGCGTTGCTGTGTCCTGTTTGTGCTATTTACGTTATTAGACCGCACCCAGAGCTTTAGTTTCTCCGAGCAGCTCTTGTTTGCTTACGGGTCAGCAGACGGGGAATGCTGTCCTCCAGCAGAAGTTGGCCATTGGGTGGAAATTGGGCCTCACCTCGGCTTCTTAGTGCCGAGGTGAGCTGTGCCCCCTTGAAATTGAGTCCTCTCTATGAAGGGTACTCCTCCCGGGCATGGTGCACAGCGCTTCTCTAGCAGACATTTTGGAGCTGCGGGCCGGGCGACACCCATTACTGCACAAGATTCTTCTTGCGCTGAGCTGTGTCCGCCCGTGTGTTGTGGGTAACTCAGGTAATTGGCGGGAAGACAGCTCGGTGTCGGCTTGCTGCACCATTCCTTGCGGATCCGTGCACTTCTCCCAGTTGTTCCCCTCTGTGAACTCTGGGCCCTCCATTGCCCCGCAGTCCAGATTAGAGTGGAGTAGTCCATGACTGTGTTCCGACAGGGGGTCTCCTTTGACCCCTGAAGGTTGTGGCATAATGTCTTAGCATTTCTCCACGGCTTTTCACCGTGCTCCCCCTAATATCTTAAAAAAAAGGATATATTATATTGTACTAGTCTCCACATGGCTTTAAATTTCGTCATTGTGCTCCGCCCCTCAACGGTTGCTTCAGATACCTGGCTCCCCTGGGGCTCGTAATCTGGCTTCAGGGCGTTGGGAAGGTTACGTGTTGAGCTTGCCTGTTGCCTGTCAGCATTTGTCCTCAACTATGTAACACGGTTCATGACTGTGGCATTTTCCAGAGGGACCCCAAATACGTCAGTATTGATGTAACATCATAGAGAACGACTGAAGGGGAACGTCTCGGTTACAAATGTAACCCTCGTTCCCTGAAGGAACGTTATGTCCTCCGGCCGCAATTCTGAACTGCGCTGAATACAGGGATGTCTCTCGGCTCCTCAGCATAAAACCTGAATGAGTGGATGTATGCTGCCATCTTATATACCCGTATGTGTGGGGGAGTGGCTTAGCATGCAAATTCCACTCGCCAATTTCATTGGCTTTTTCTTCTTAATCTTGGAGGTGATTGGGCCCCCAAGTAGGACCCCAAATACATCAGTATTGATGCAACGTCTCCATTCCCTCCTTCAGGGAATGAGGGTTACAGTTGTAACCGAGACGTTACATGATGTAGTCTTCAGACCATCGTGTGAATATGTTGACCTCAAGTCCTCTTTGATTTATTCTGTTACATGATGTTGTTTTCAGACAATCATATGAGTATGCTGACCTCTAGTCATCTCTGATTTATTCTGTTGCATGATGTTGTCTTCAGACCATCATATTAGTATGCTGACCTCAAGTCATCTTTGATTTATTCTGTTAGATGATGTTGTTTCAGACCATCATACGAGTATTGTTGATCTCAAGTTGTCGTTTTACATGTTTTCAGACCATCGTATGAATGATCTGCTTTATTAAATGTTAAAATCAGTTTTGCAATGAACAAAAATATGGCACCCAAAATGTTTATAATTAATTTTTTTTCAGCTGTCTTTTTATGATATGTTAAAGTTTGCATCTGCTGGTGTTGTGCATCTGTGTGCACTGTGTGAAAATGTCACAGTGTCCTGATCCAGTAGTGTGTACATCACACTAGATTATGACACTGTAACATTTTCACATAATCTATGGAAGAATATTAAATACACAAATAAGTGATTATGCTGTTGTTCTGTTCGAAAACAGGACAGAGAAAATGTTTGCTTGGTTTAAAAATGTCTTTGGTTACCTATAACGTAACCTTGGATCCCTTACAGGACGGAACAAGATTGCAGTCAGGCTTCTCAGCACTGTCTGCAGCATCTGTCTGCAGCATCTGTCTGCTGTGTGGAGGTACTGCAGATTTTTGAACCAGATCAGATCAGATACACCTGTTTAAATGGTGATCATTCCGAATGATTTCAGTCAGGTACAGTTTTTAAAGTTATTTTGAGCTACAGATTTTACCTTTAATTTTGAGGCCATGCACTCTTCCCCTGTCAAAGAGACTCTTTGGATTAAGTTAGGTTATTATGGATAAACACTGATATGTGCACTTGTGTGTGAAAATGTAGAGTTTCCAAAGTACAGAGGCAATATTGTTTTCAGTATGCTTTCTGTAGTAATATTCTTTTCAGTAAAGCTTTCTTCAGGTATGGTACCATATGTTCATCAATTTACACTGTTTAAAAATGTGCTTCTGGTCTAAACTGTAAAAGAAACTCTGCTTAAAGATAAGCAGATGTATGTGTGTGATGGTATTGTGCAGCACGCCCCATTTTCACAGAATTGTAATTTTATTAAACATTTTTGTTCATTCACATTTATTTGTAGCATTTAGTCATTTATTTGTAAAAAAAAACACTTTAACTGTAAATTGTGGGGATTATAAATTGTGTTCTTTGTAAATAAGGTTAGTTTTACATGTGATATTTTCTTTTTCAACATGGGGTTAGGCTGTATCTTTCCTCTTGAATCTTAATTGAAATCTTAATCCACCTCCGATGTTCTGCAAGTAGGCACAAGTTTTGTTTTGTTTTTTGTTTTTTTGTTTGTTTGTTTGTTTTTTTTTTTTTTTTTAAGTATATCACATTGTTGTAATAACAGTGCATGAGAACAGTTCCAATCCCTGTTTTAGTTTGAGATCCATCACGAGGCATGTTACTCTAACATTCTATTGCCATTTTTTAACAGAAGGCTGGATGTTGAGAAGTTTTGTGTCCCTAAACTGCAACTTCAAGGCAATGTCACACCCCTGTTCAGTTTCCTGTTAACCCTAAGCGCCACCCCCCCAATCTCAGGCCAATTAGGACTGCCTCACAGGCCTTATTAACTGCACCTGTGCCCAAAGCTTGCCCTTTCTGGCTGCACGCTGCTAAGCTGTGCAGAGGACTGAGTTTTGTTCCTTTTGTTTTTCCTGTGTGTGCATATCTGACCACGTAAGTGTTTTTGTATGATTTAAGTTGACTTAAGTGCTCATATGTTTCATGTTTGCCATATTTTCTGTTTAGCTATGTACTTTGTTTATTGGTAAACTGAAACTATGCATTTCTGTTAGTCCTTTTGTAGGACCCACAGGCGCACACAACATGCTCTTTTTTTTTTTTTTTTTTTTTTTTTTTTTTTACACACAAATCCTTGCTGATTGTTTAATAAAGACAACTAAAACGGAAGTGACTAGACGGGACTTCTGACGTTCGGTTCACTGCGAGCAGAATCAATACTTTAAGACATTAAAGTATTTTTAAAGATATTTACAAATTTGATGTTTTAAAATGGGGCTAATTGATGACAAACTGTTCTGTTCTATAACTCCTGACGATTGCCGCAAACCGGTTGCAGAATTTATCAACTATGTCCTTGCTCTTTGTCATTCCAATTTCTATGTCGATGTGGAAGATTGTCATCTTCCCCCCCATTTGTAAACACGCGGCCGCTCCAGCTCACCACCAGCCAGCGTCCTCCACGTGCTGCTCCAACGAGCTCAATCCCTCCGGTCCTCTCTCGTTCACCCCAGTTCTCCATAGCTCCTCCCTCATCCTCAGCCCAGAACCCGCAGCCAGCTCTCAGACTCCGGCCACGGCCAGCTCTCGGACTCGGACCGCGGCTCGCTCAAGGACTCCGGCATCTGCCAGCTCACGGACTCCAGCCACGCCCCCGTGCTCTGGATTATCGGCTACAAATATGGCAAACCAAATTAATATTAAAGACATTATGGACTTATGTGAATTATTTTCTCCTGTATCTCCGCTGGTCACGTCCAGCTCTCCTTCGTCTCCGCTGGTCCCGTCCAGCTCTCCTTTGTCTCCGCTGGTCCCGTCCAGCTATCCCAAGTCTCCACTGGTCCCGTCCATTCCTCCAGAGCCCAAGCTGCCTCCAGCGAGCCCCCCAGAGCCCGAGCTGTCTCCAGCGCGCCCCCCAGAGCCCGAGCTGCCTCCAGCGTGCCCCCCAGAGCCCGAGCTGCCTCCAGCGCACCCTCCTGTGCCTGCGCCTCCTAAACGCGCCCTCCTATGCCTGTGCCTCCTAAGCCCGGCCTTCCTGTACTCTCCTGGGCTGACTATGCCCTAAGTTCCCCCAAGAAAATTTTGGGGGGTGGCTACCCCCCTGACCCACCATGGCTGCCTGAACTGTGTGCTTGGCCGTGGCTTCCCCAACCCCCTGATCCTCCTTGGCCACATGGACTGTGTGCTCGGCCATGGCTCCCTGAACTCCCTGACCCGCCATGGCCATCTGGACTGTATACTCGGCCATGGCTTCCCGAGCTCCCTGATCCACCATGGCCGCTTGGACTATGTACTTGGCCATGGCTCCCTGAGCTCCCTGACCCGCCATGGCACTATGAACTGTGCATATTCTGGACCTCCTCGTCTTCACTCCTCATTCCCCGCACTCCACGATGTGACAATACCGCTCTCACTCGGCACAAATCCAAATGTTTCCATATTTGCGACGTATCTGAGTGCTAAAACATTATGTAACAGGTTTTCTATATTAATGACATCGATGTAAAATATTATCCTTACATCAGTTAGGGGTGCGCGGGGCACATATTAATGTAATAAAGTTCAATTTGTCTGAAATAAACTTAAATTTGTGTGTAATGTAAAGAGAGAAAAAAACATTCAGTTCAGTACAAACCAAAAGTAGAGAGAATATTGTATCCAATCTATTTCAAATGAAGCAAATTACTCCTAATGCTCTGTAAAGTAAACTGGTTCCCAGTCAACACAGTAGGTCCACTTGCTGACAAGGAGATGAAATTCACAAATGGGGTTGGCTCACCAGTCGCCATCTTAATTGTCTTGTTATGCAAGTCTTATAAATATACACACACAAGGACCGTTTGATCAAAAGCTCCATTCTTTTTACAGTCTGTAAAAAATAAAAAAAAAAAAACAGCAGCCTAAGCCTTCTCTAATTGGTCTCCCATCCATAAACAGACCATGCTGGGGCCTACTTAGGTTTACTGAGAAACCAGATTCTTTTTTTTTTTAATTTATTTATTTAATTAAAAAAATTCAACAAACATTCAAAAAACAACAAATCCTAATTTAACATATACAAATATTCATTTCTGGAGATTCCACATTAAATTTTCTTAAAATGTCTCTTACATCTTTTGTAAAAATAGTATTAAACAATTCTATGTCATTCTTCAATTTGATATATTCATACAAGGTTTGCATATAATCCTCCATTTCTGCTTTAAAATACAGCCACAAGTCCAAGACATAATTCTTGTTTTTTGCAATGTTTCTCCTCTTCCATATCACCTTTTTTGCTAGAATTAAGAGTAAATTAATGACTTGTTTATTTTGACATTTCTCATTTAACCCCAACATTAAAGTTACATTCCATTATAATATCTTTTTTGTTATTCCTTAAATCACAAACTAACTCTTTTTAAACTCCAAAAAATTGATGCAATCTTTCACAAAATACAAACAGGTGTAAAATATCTTCATTTTCCTTCTTACAAACTTTACATATTGCATCTTGCTCCATTCCAATCTTACACAACCTCATTTCAGTAAACATCACATTTTATCTTATGAAATAATCCAAACATTCAAGATCTGTGTCCAGAAACTTCCATCTCATATTCTTCCAAATATGTCCCTCTTCAATTTCACTGAAGTGTCTTAACCAGAATTGGTTTGCAATAGGTTTTTTAAAAACAGATTTTACAAAACATTGATAAAGCATTTTCACAGTACACAAATTAAAAACCATCAGTTTTTTTTCCCATTCTGAATCTCTTTAATCCATTCTTTAGGTATTGCCTTCTTTACTTCTTCATATTGTTTTTTTAGAATATTTACATTATATTATTCCTTTGCTTCCTCCATAGCATCAATCAACACTTGTAGGGGTAGAAAACCTTCTTTGTACTCAAATAACACATCTCTTACTTTTAAAAGTCCCACCTCAATCCACTTCTTAAAATAAATCTCTTTTCCCTGTGAAACAATATTCTTATTTAAAAACAAAGGTTGGTTTAAAAGCATTTCCCTTCCATGTGGTTTAAACTCAATTTCTGATAGCAAAGAACTCCAAGCACTTAAAACCTCCTTATAGAAGTCTGGCATTCTCTGCAGCATCCAATCCTTCAACTGCATCCATACAATAGTATTTCCTAACTTCAAATCCCCACATATGTTTAAATAATGTGTCATTGTTATTTTCCATTCACTTTTGTTTTCCCCATCCAAATATTTTTTTAACTGTTTTGACTCTCATGCTTTTTTTCTTTTGCTCAATATCTACTAAACCCAGCCCCCCTTCTTCTACTGGACCAATTAGCGTGTTGTATGCAATTCTCGCGGGCTTTTTGTCCCAGAGGAAATCCAAAATACACCTTTTTATCTTCTGTGCCACCTATAAAGGCATCGATGAAACCGACAGAATATACCATATCTTTGATAGCATTAAAACATTCACAATTAAAATCTTTCCTTTTAGATTTAAATACCTGTATCTCCAAAATTCTAATTTTCTTTCCATTCCGCTTATGATCTCTTCCTACATCTTAACTCTTGTGCTTTTTTCATCTTTTCCTAAAATCACTCCTAAAATCTTAATTTCTTGTACTTCTTTAAAAGCCAAATTTTCAGTTAAAATTGGTGATTTTCCAAATCTCATAAAAACTGTCTTTTCTTCATTTATTTTTGCTCCAGAGCCTTGACAAAATCTTCTCACTACTTCCATAACCTTTCTCACACTATCAATATCTTTAACTATTACTGTGGTGTCATCAGCGTATTGAAATATTTTCTGTCCTTCTGTTCCCCTCTGAAGTTCTATTCCCCGTATTCTTTCTTCTTTATTTATTACCATCCCCAAAGGTTCTGCCACCAAAGAGTATAACTGTGCAGATAATGGACACCCCTGTCTTATTGAGCGTGTAATTTTAAAAGGCTCTGTTAAAAAACCATTGCATTTCACTTTTGTCATTGCTCCTCTGTATAAAATTTTTATCCATTTAATAAAATTCTCCCCAAAACCAAACTGTTCTAAAATTGAAAATAAAAAAACTATGCTCAACTCTGTCAAAAGCTTTTTCAAAGTCAAGGCTGATGACATATCCGCTTTTACTTTCATCTCTCATATAGCCTATTAAATCTCTTATACCGCTTATGGTGTCTGCAATGTCTCTTCCTTTTACCCCATATGCTTGATTAGTCTTTATTATTGTAGGTAATACCTTCTTCGGCCTATCAGCCAGAACTTTTGCTAAAATTTTTAAATCTGTATTTAGCATAGTAATTGGTCTAAAATTCTTTAAAACCATTTTATCTCCTTTTATCAACCCCATTCCCATCATCTGATATAATTCACCTTTCTCAAAAACCTGTTCATATATTTCTTTTAAAATTATACTTATTTTATCCTTAAAAGCCTTATAAAACTCAGCTCCCAGTCCATCTATTCCTGGGCTTTTCCCTCCATTTAGAAGTTCTATAGCCTGCATTATCTCTTCTTTTTCTGTTTCTTTGTCACAATGTTTTTTATCTTCTTTCTCTACTTTGGCAGTAATGTGCTGTAACAAAATCCTTTTTTCTTTCCCATCTATCTTATTTGTTCTAAAAAGGTCTTCATAATAATATTTTACTTCTTTTAGGATTTCTTCTGTTCCCTTCACTGTTTTACCATCTTTCCCCTTTATTTCCTTAATTACTTCTGCTCTCCCTTTCCATTTTTCCAAATTAAAGAAGAATTTTGTACACCTCTCACCTTCCACAATGTATTTTGCTTTGCTTCTCAACATTGCTCCTTTACATTTTTTCTCTTCCATTTTCTTTAGTTTTTCTGTTATTTTTCTGTTAGACTGTTATTTTTTGTATATCTCCATCTCTCTTTTTTTGCTCTTCTCTTAATTCCTTCCGTATTTCTTCTTCTTTTCTCTGTTTTACTCTCTGAACTGTTTTACTGTATTTTATTGAAAATTTCTTTATTTCATATTTTACATTCTCCCACCATATCCTTTTATCTTCTACATACATTCCATCCTCTTTTTCCTTTTCTATTAAATTTTCAATTTCCAATTTATAACTTTCACTCTTTAAAAGCTCAGTGTTTAAAACCCAGACTCCAGGTCCTCTCTCCTTTTTGTTGAAATCTATCTTCAATAAAACCATTTTATGATCACTCAGTGATGTGTCTTTATAAACTATGTCCTCAATAAAATCATCTAAATTTCTTGTACTTAAAATGTAATCAATCCGTGTTTGACATATAAAATTCCCCACAATTTGTTTTCTGGTAAATTCTCTTTTCTTTTCATTCCTCTCCCTCCACACATCAATTACAATTTTTCTCGATTGCTTAAACACATTTGCCCACTCTGACATCACATTTTCAAAACAGTTAACACACAGTATAAAACTGAAGCTCAATGGCCAAAATGACTCATTTTGTTAGCAAAATGCTCTAACACTCACAAATCATTAAAAGCAAGCAACATAAGTAAATATTTCCATCAAACACCACAACTTGTGGTCAAATTAATTTATTCTTTCAATCAATCATTACACCATGGATAACAAAATACAGCCATCAATATGCAATATGATACTTTACAAACTCAAATGGATACTGGAAAAAAAAAAAAAAAAAAAAAAGCTACCAAAGGAAACTTATGGGTGGAAATACCTTTTTTTAAAAAAAAAAAAAAAATTATATATATATATATTTTATCTTTCACATTTAGTCCATTCGTTCTTGCCAATTATGCCACAGGTTCTCATCAACGTCGCATTAAATGTTTTCCCCTTGCAATGCACCGAGGGAAATACCTCCTTGCATGGCGTATCCATCCCTGGCAGTCCTCTGCACCTATTGCCAGGCAACCAGCATTCATTGCCTCCAGGAGGGGCATCTGCTCATATGGCCGGTGATCATACACCTTCCACCTCCAAGCAGAGAAGAACTCCTCGATTGGGTTCAGAAAAGGCGAGTATGCAGGGAGGAATTGCATCATAATACGAGGGTGTGCTGCAAACCATTCATTCACAAGGCGAGAGTGGTGGAAAGCCACATTGTCCCAAATTATGACATACAGAGTCATGCCAGGCCTCAACAGCCCTCTCTCTTCGGGTGGAATCAGTATTTCCTTCAATGCATCAAGAAATGTGATGAGGCGTTCTGTATTGTATGGGCCAATAGTTGGTATGTGGCAAAGGACCCCATCTTTGGAGATGGCAGCACACATGGTGATATTGGCACCCCTCTGACCTGGCACTGTGACAGTGGCCCTCTGCCCAATGATGTTCCTCCCGCGGCTCCTCACTTTACAGAGGTTGAAGCCGGCTTCATCCACAAAAATGAATTTGTGATGTGCCCCTTCAGCTTCAAACTCCATTATTCTCTAAGAAAAAGAGCAAATTCATGAAGCTAATTATTCCAGTCGCATGTAACTATGGTAAACAAGGTATTACAATAAAAAAAAATCTGTACCTGCACATACTGGAATCGTGCCTCCTTTACGATGTCAGAGTTTCTTTGAAATGGAACTCTGTACAGCTGCTTCATTCTGACATGGTTTCGTTTAAGGACTCGATCTATAGTTGCCAAACTCACACTGTTTATATTTCTAAATACCCCCTGATCTGTAATTACTGCTGCCTGGATTTCACGCAGTCTGATTGCATTGTTTGCCACTACCATATCTACAATGGCAGACTCCTGTTCAATACCAAATATCTTTCCTCTGCCACCAGTGTGTGGTAATGTGTGGATGTGTGGTAATGCTATAAAGTAAAAGCAAAAAGCATGTCAAAATTGACATTACTGTATGACAGTCACATAAATGGGATTGATAAAACATCTGCATTACTGTAGACACAGTTTGTTCTGCTAACAGGGCAATGCAGTAAAGCTGAAATACACAGTGGTATACATTACAGTAACACTGTGAATTACCTGTTCTCATTCCGAAAAATCCTGACAATAGATGCCACAGTGCTCTGACTCAGAATAGGCTGGACCCTTTGTCCAGCCTCTCTAAAGGACAAGCCATGATTGATGACATGGTCAATAATTGTTGCCCAAATTTCATTTGGAACTTGAGCTCGATTTTGTCCTCTTGCTGCTGCAGCTCCTCCACCACGCATACAAACTCCTCTTCCTCGGGCCCCTCTGCCATGCCCTCTTACTCTCCTTCTGTGCCTATGGCCTCTTTGATCCATGCTTGCAAATAGCAATACAGAGGTGGCATCTTTTGTAGAGGGATGAGAATTGATTGCTGATTGAAGAGTTGTGCAAACAAGTTTCACACAGGTGCATTGGATATTCATAATTATGCAAGTACTTTCTATCAGCTGTTAATAGATGTTTTCCTTTTGTTCAACACAGTGAATCCAATGGAGTTTGGGATCTTTCAATGAGATCTGTGGTGACTGTTTTGACAAAGGGTGTGAAAAATGTGTGAAACAAATGAAAAAGTGTTAAGGCATTTGAAAGAGAAGACTTCTCCTGTGCTAAAAATGTGATGATGAAGATCAAGTGAATCCCAGTTTCACTGAGCGTGTCTTAGCAAATGAGAAAAACTGTAAGTTGTTTTCTTCCATGAGAGTTTTAAGTTCTTTTCTTCCCACATCTGCTTTAAACACCATTCCATCTGCCATATCTCTTTTACTAAAAACAGTATTGAAATCCCCTACCATCATTACTTTCTTCCACTTTTCCATCAAAACTCTTAATTCACTAAAAAATTCTTTCTTTTCCTTCACTTCATTTGGTGCATTCACATTAATTAACACAAAAACATTCATCTCCATGTCTTATTTCAATCGCAATACATTTTCCTTTCCCATCATCATATATTTGTTCTGCCCTCACATCTTCTTCCTCCAGGTTTCGTAACACATCAAATCTGTTGACATTTTTCATTATTTCCTTTCTGACCAGTCTTTTCCTACATGATTCTAAATTTGGTTTAACCTTTAAAGTCCTTCTTCTTACCAGTCTTTCCCAGTCTTTGCCCCTCGTTTGATCCTCCAGTCTTTCCATTTCAGTCTTTGTTTTGGCTATTTTCTGCTGCATTATGCTTGTCCATTGATCCTCCAAATACCCCCTCTTCAATGCTTTCCTCTCTCCTCAATTTTTCATTTTTCTCATGTCCATGTTTTGGCTATTTTCTGCTGCATTATGCTTGTCCATTGTATTTGTAGCTATGTCTGCCGGTGTCCATACCCCTTCTTCAAAGCTTTCCTTCTCCACTGATTTTTCTCCTTCATTGGTGTTTACCGGTTCCTTGCCATTCCCCTTCTCCTCTTCTATGGCTACCTCCTGCTGCTCCTCTGCTTCACTTGCTGCTTTTGTTTCCATGGCCTCCTTTAGCATCTGCCCTCTATCCTCTTCCTCTTCTCCGTCATTCATCCAACATTCACATTTGTTCAAAATTTTAAAACAATCCGGGCACTTGACCGCTGTACAATCCCTTGCGAAGTGACCTTGTTCCTCACACTTGTAACACGTGAACTCTGGACAGTCCTTGAGGATGTGATGTGGACTCATGCACAATCGACAGGTTTTAACCTGCTGACTGTGTATAATCCTAAAATGTTGCATTCCCTCTGCTGTCCCAAAACGTGTACTGTAAGGTAATGATGCCACTTCTCTTGGGAATTTCACCTTTACAAATCTGGTTCCATCCTCAATGTTTGTTCCCGGATAGTATCTTCTCCTTATTTGCGATGTGGGGATTACTCTCCACCCCTCCAACTTATCCAGAATGTCCTCTAGGTAAGCAGGCAAATGCATAAAGGAGACCACATACTCCCTGTCCTGTAACTTTTTGGTTTCACACTTTATTCCTTTGATTTCCAGTCCATCTAAAAGTTCCTCACACAGTTCTTCGTTTTCCAAAGTTACCTCATACAGTCCATGTTGTTTTGGTCTTACAGCAAGGATTTTCCCTTCTCCCACCTTCTCTTCTATGGCTTTAATGACATCCTGTACTCCTCCATTTTGTACCTCTGCTACATCAATTGTTATGGTTGCTTCCTTTAAGTATACTCTTCTTATCTCCATCGTATTTTTCCCATTCTCTGCTTGCAATCCTTTTCCAGGTCCTTTATCATGTTGTCTGCCAGTTTCTGTTGCTGTGTCTTTGTCTTTTCCTTTGTGTCCTTCCATTTTAATCAATCGCTTTTCCTCCACACAAACAAGTAAACAAACACAAAAAAAAAATAAAAAGTAACCACCTCCCAGACAGCTAAAAGCTGCTGGTTAGTGTTGGAACTCAAAACTTATAACTTATAACTATTATTTAATTCACTATTAAACTACAAAAAAACTAAACAAAAAGAAAATACAGAGAGCCCCTCTCTCTATAGCCTCAATATGGCCGTCAGGATGCGCTACCATCTTAAACAGTAGTTCAAGTTGATTGCATACATGTCAGGCATGAGCGCCCCCTGCTGGTCGGCCAAATAATAACTGGCCCCAGCAGCACGCTAGGTCTTCTCATATTGGTCAGCCACCCAAGTACAGACCAGGCTCTGGTCTCCTTAGCTTTTAGAAAGGAACCAGGCTCTGGCTACTGCATGCAGAAGACATACTTGCTGTCGGTACATTAATAAAGCTGCTCCAACAGAGGGGTAGCGCATACTGACAAGCTCAATACCCGCCGTCAGGATGCGCTACCATCCTTAACACTGGGCCAAGTTGATTATTAAGGTGGGGATTAAGGACAACAGTTTGTCAGGAAGCCAGTTTATTTCCTCAGCTGAAGGATGCTCCTTTTTACAAGGGCCGTTTGATCAAAAGCTCCATTCTTTTTACAGTCTTTAGAAAAAAAACAGAAAAACAGAAACAGCAGCCTAAGCCTTCTCTAATTGGTCTCCCATCCATAAACAGACCATGCTGGGGCCTACTTAGCTTTACTGAGAAACCAGATTTTAGCTCCCAAAGGCAAGGGACAAGATTTTTCAAACACAGCTGATAGACATGCTCTAATAGAGGGGTAGCACATCCTGATAGCCTCAATATGGCCGTCAGGATGCGCTACCATCTTAAACAGTAGTTCAAGTTGATTTCAGACATGTCAGGCATGAGCGCCCCCTGCTGGTCAGCCAAATAATAACTGGCCCCAGCAGCACGCTAGGTCTTCTCATATTGGTCAGCCACCCAAGTACAGACCAGGCTCTGGTCTCCTTAGCTTTTAGAAAGGAACCAGGCTCTGGCTACTGCATGCAGAAGACATACTTGCTGTATGTCTCGGTACATTAATAAAGCAGCCGAAGCCTTCTCTAATTGGCCCCCCACCCATAAACAGACCATGCTGGGGCCTACTTAGCTTTATTGAGAAACCAGATTCTGGCTCCCACAGGCAAGGGACATGATTTTCAGGGTCAACTGATAGACATGCTCTAATAGAGGGGTAGCGCATCCTGATAGCCTCAATATGGCCGTCAGGATGCGCTACCATCTTAAACAGTAGTTCAAGTTGATTGCATACATGTCAGGCATGAGCGCCCCCAGCTGGTCGGCCAAATAATAACTGGCCCCAGCAGCACGCTAGGTCTTCTCATATTGGTCAGCCACCCAAGTACAGACCAGGCTCTGGTCTCCTTAGCTTTTAGAAAGGAACCAGGCTCTGGCTACTGCATGCAGAAGACATACTTGCTGTCGGTGCATTAAGAAAGCTGCTCCAACAGAAGGGTAGCACATACTGACAAGCTCAATACCCGCCGTCAGGATGCGCTACCATCCTTAACACTAGGCCAAGTTGATTATTAAGGTGGGGATTAAGGACAACAGTTTGTCAGGAAGCCAGTTTATTTCCTCAGCTGAAGGATGCTCCTTTTTACAAGGGCCGTTTGATCAAAAGCTCCATTCTTTTTAGAGTCTGTAGAATAAAAACAGAAAAAGCAACCTAAGCCTTCTCTAATTGGTCTCCCATCCATAAATAGACCATGCTGGGGCCTACTTAGCTTTACTGAGGAAGCAGATTTTGGCTACTGCAGGCAAGGGACAAGGTTTGGCTGGCATGTTTGATAGAGCTGCTCTAATAGAGGGGTAGCGCATCCTGATGGCCTCAATTTGGCCGTCAGGATGCGCTACCATCTTAAACATGTCAGGGAATGAGCGCCCCCTGCTGTTCGACCAAATAATAGCTGGCCCCAGCAGCATGCTAGGACTTCTCATATTGGTCAGTCACGCAAGTGCAGACCAGACTCTGGTCTCCTGAGCTTTTAGTAGGGTTCTTTTTCTTTCTTTCTTTCATTCCTACTTTCTTTCTTTCTTTCTTTCTTTCTTTCTTTCTTTCTTTCTTTCTTTCTTTCTTTCTTTCTTTCTTTCTTTCTTTCTTTCTTTCTTTCTTTCTTTCTTTCTTTCTTTCTTTCTTTCTTTCTTTCTTTCTTTCTTTCTTTTCTTTCTTTCTTTCTTTCTTTCTTTCTTTCTTTCTTTCTTTCTTTCTTTCTTTCTTTCTTTCTTTCTTTCTTTCTTTTTCTTTCTTTCTTTCTTTTTTCTTTCTTTCTTTCTTTCTTTCTTTTTCTTTCTTTCTTTCTTTCTTTCTTACTTTCTTAGCTTTGCTGAAGAAGCAGACTCTGGCTACTTCAGGCAAGGGACAAGGTTTGGCTGGCATGTTTGATAGAGCTGCTCTAATAGAGGGTTAGCGCATCCTGATGGCCTCAATTTGGCCGTCAGGATGCGCTACCATCTTAAACATGTCAGGGAATGAGCGCCCCCTGCTGTTCGGCCAAATAATAGCTGGCCCGAGCAGCATGCTAGGACTTCTCATATTGGTCAGCCACCCAAGTACAGACCAGGCTCTGGTCTCTTTAGCTTTTAGTGAGGAACCAGACTCTGGCTACTTGCTGTCGGTACTTTAAGAAAGCGGCTCTAATAGAGGGGTAGCGCATCCTGATGGCCTCAATTTGGCCGTCAGGATGCGCTACCATCTTAAACATGTCAGGGAATGAGCGCCCCCTGCTGTTCGGCCAAATAATAGCTGGCCCCAGCAGCATGCTAGGACTTCTCATATTGGTTAGCCACGCAAGTACAGACCAGACTCTGGTCTCCTGAGCTTTTAGTGAGGAACCAGACTCTGGCTACTGCATGCAAAAGACATACTTGCTGTCGGTACCTTAAGAAAGCTGCTCCAACAGAGGGGTAGCGCATGCTGACAAGCTCAATATCTGCCGTCAGGATGCGCTACCATCCTTAACACTGGGCCAAGGTGATTATTACGGACAAGAGTTGGTCAGGAAGACAGTTTATGTCCTCACCTGAAGGATGCTACTTTTTACAAGGTCCGTTTGATCAAAAGGTCGATTATTTTACAGTCTGAGGCCCGCAGGGTTATACTAGGAAAATTGCACCCATACATGTCAGGGGATGAGCACCCCCTGTTGACCGGCATAAAACCAACACCAACAGCAGCCTGAGCCTTCTCTAATAGGTCTCCCATCCAACAACAGCCCCGGCTGGGGCTTGCTTAGCTTTGCTGAAAAAGCAGACTCTGGCTACTGCAGGCAAGGGACAAGGTTTGGCTGGCATGTTTGATAGAGCGGCTCTGATAGAGGGGTAGCGCATCCTGATGGCCTCAATTTGGCCGTCAGGATGCGCTACCATCTTAAACATGTCAGGGAATGAGCGCCCCCTGCTGTTCGGCCAAATAATAGCTGGCCCCAGCAGCATGCTAGGATTTCTCATATTGGTCAGCCACCCAAGTACAGACCAGGCTCTGGTCTCTTTAGCTTTTAGTGAGGAACCAGACTCTGGCTACTTGCTGTCGGTACCTTAAGAAAGCTGCTCCAACAGAGGGGTAGTGCATGCTGACAAGCTCAATATCTGCCGCCAGGATGCGCTACCATCTTTAACACTGCGCCAAGTTAATTATTAAGGACATGAGCTGGTCAGGAAGCCAGTTTATGTCCTCACCTAAAGGATGCTCCTTTTTAAAAGGTCCGTTTGATCAAAAGGTCAATTATTTTACAGTCTGAGACCCGCAGGGTTATACTAGGAAAATTGCACCCATACATGTCAGGGGAAGAGCGCCCCCTGTTGATCGGCATAAAAGCAACACCAACAGCAGCCTGAGCCTTCTCTAATAGGTCTCCCATCCAACAACAGACCCAGCTGGGGCTTGCTTAGCTTTGCTGAGAAAGCAGACTCTGGCTACTGCAGGCAAGGGACAAGGTTTGGCTGGCATGTTTGATAGAGCGGCTCTGATAGAGGGGTAGCGCATCCTGATGGCCTCAATTTGGCCGTCAGGATGCGCTACCATCTTAAACATGTCAGAGAATGAGCGCCCCCTGCTGTTCGGCCAAATAATAGCTGGCCCCAGCAGCATGCTAGGACTTCTCATACTGGTCAGCCACCCAAGTACAGACCAGGCTCTGGTCTCTTTAGCTTTTAGTGAGAAACCAGATTCTGGCTACTGCATGCAAAAGACATACTTGCTGTCGGTACCTTAAGAAAGCTGCTCCAACAGAAGGGTAGCGCATGCTGACAAGCTCAATATCTGCCGTCAGGATGCGCTACTATCTTAAACATGTCAGGGAATGAGCACCCCCTGCTGTTCGGCCAAATAATAGCTGGCCCCAGCAGCATGCTAGGACTTCTCATATTGGTCAGCTACGCAAGTACAGACCAGACTCTGGTCTCCTGAGCTTTTAGTAGTTTTCTTTCTTTCTTTCTTTCTTTCCTACTTTCTTTCTTTCTTTCTTTCTTTCTTTCTTTTTTTCTTTCTTTCTTTCTTTCTTTCTTTCTTTCTTTCTTTCTTTCTTTCTTTCTTTTTTCTTTCTTTCTTTCTTTCTTTTCTACTTTTTTTCTTTCTTTCTTTCTTTCTTTCTTTCTTTCTTTCTTTCTTTCTTTCTTTCTTTCTTTCTTTCTTTCTTTCTTTCTTTCTTTCCTACTTTCTTTCTTAGTTTTGCTGAAGATACAGACTCTGGCTACTTCAGGCAAGGGACAAGGTTTGGCTGGCATGTTTGATAGAGCTGCTCTAATAGAGGGTTAGCGCATCCTGATGGCCTCAATTTGGCCGTCAGGATGCGCTACCATCTTAAACATGTCAGGGAATGAGCGCCCCCTGCTGTTCGGCCAAATAATAGCTGGCCCCAGCAGCATGTACGACTTCTCATATTGGTCAGCCACCCAAGTACAGACCAGGCTCTGGTCTCTTTAGCTTTTAGTGAGGAACCAGACTCTGGCTACTTGCTGTCGGTACCTTAAGAAAGCAGCTCTTATAGAGGGGTAGCGCATCCTGATGGCCTCAATTTGGCCGTCAGGATGCGCTACCATCTTAAACATGTCAGGGAATGAGCACCCCCTGCTGTTCGGCCAAATAATAGCTGGCCCCAGCAGCATGCTAGGACTTCTCCTATTGGTCAGCCACGCAAGTACAGACCAGACTCTGGTCTCCTGAGCTTTTAGTGAGGAACCAGACTCTGGCTAC
>NW_026127406.1:196385-210776 GCF_022985175.1 Labeo rohita
ATAGACTTGCTCTAATAGAGGGGTAGCGCATCCTGATAGCCTCAATATGGCCGTCAGGATGCGCTACCATCTTAAACAGTAGGTCAAGTTGATTACATACATGTCAGGGAATGAGTGCCCCCTGCTGGTAAGGCAAATAATAACTGGCCCCAGCAGCACACTAGGTCTTCTCATATTGGTCAGCCACCCAAGTACAGACCAGGCTCTGGTCTCCTTAGCTTTTAGAAAGGAACCAGGCTCTGGCTACTGCATGCAGAAGACATACTAGCTGTCGGCACCTTAATAAAGTTGCTCCAACAGAGGGGTAGTGCATGCTGACAAGCTCAATACCCGCCGTCAAGATGCGCTACCATCCTTAACACTAGGCCAAGTTGATTATTAAGGTGGGGATTAAGGACAACAGTTTGTCAGGAAGCCAGTTTATTTCTCAGCTGAAGAAGTCTGCTTTTTAGAGGGACCGTTTGATCAAAAGGTCCATTCTTTTTACAGTCTGTAAAAAAAAAAAAAAAAAAAACACAAACAACATTCTAAGCCTTCTCCAATTGGTCTCCCATCCATAAACAGACCCTGCTGGGGCCTGCTTAGCTTTACTGAAGGAACCAGACTCTGGCTACTGAAGGCAAAGAACATGATTTGATTAGGAGCAGCTGATAGACTTGCTCTAATAGAGGGGTAGCGCATCCTGATAGCCTCAATATGGCCGTCAGGATGCGCTACCATCTTAAACAGTAGGTCAAGTTGATTACATACATGTCAGGGAATGAGTGCCCCCTGCTGGTAAGACAAATAATAACTGGCCCCAGCAGCACACTAGGTCTTCTCATATTGGTCAGCCACCCAAGTACAGACCAGGCTCTGGTCTCCTTAGCTTTTAGAAAGGAACCAGGCTCTGGCTACTGCATGCAGAAGACATACTAGCTGTCGGTACCTTAATAAAGTTGCTCTAACAGAGGGGTAGTGCATGCTGACAAGCTCAATACCCGCCGTCAGGATGCGCTACCATCCTTAACACTAGGCCAAGTTGATTATTAAGGTGGGGATTAAGGACAACAGTTTGCCAGGAAGCCAGTTTATTTCCTCAGCTGAAGAAGTCTGCTTTTTACAGGGACCGTTTGATCAAAAGGTCCATTCTTTTTACAGTCTGTAAAAAAAAAAAAAAAACACAAACAGCAGCCTAAGCCTTTCTCCAATTGGTCTCCCATCCATAAACAGAAGCCTACATGTTAATTACACTTACTGTATCTGAAAAATGAGTTTAATTTGTATCTCTAGCGTATTTGTCTTATTGTGCCTCTTTTTCAAAAATTACAAATTATATATATATATATATATATATATATATAAATGAACAACTATAATTATAGTAATTATATAATAATAAGTAAAAGTACAACAATACAACAAAAGTAGTATAACAATAAGTACTCTTTTTTTCCATACTGTTAAAGGGATAGTTCACCCAAAAATGAAAATTGTCATAATGTATTCAAGTTTTCCCAAATTCAATCCTTTATTCAAATTCATCATAAGCTTTAACTTGGTCTAAAGAATTATTGATTATTTTTGTTTGAAGACTAAAATAGCTACCAAAATAAATGTTGGTAACTGCAGCTTGACCAAAAGTAATGACTAAAAGTTGACAAAAATGCAACCCAAATGCAGTTTTACAATCCCAGCCGAGGGATCATGTTCTCCCTCAACTTCGAAATCGTCCTATATCACTGTTTTACCTTTTTTGTCAAGAGTGTTTGATCTTCTTTGCATGTTCACTTTGCATAGACTGGGTCGGTACTTCTGCAGCGATGTAGGATGATTTTGAAGTTGAGGGAGAAAATACGATTGGAATTTTTCGACACACCCTAACTGTCTTGAGTCAGAATACACAGAGTTCAGGCAGAGCAAGGCAAGATGAGTGTTTGAGATTAAAAAGTATTTAAATCGTATTTTTTAAAAATGAAAATAACCAATTATTTCCCAACATAAGACCCTTCTTCCTCGGCTGGGATCGTTTACAACTGCATTTGGGATTGTTTGAAGGTGCATTTAAACTGCCTTTTGGAAGTTCAAAATCGGGGCACCATACCAGTCCATTTTATGGAAAAAAATCCTAAAATGTTTTTCTCAAAAAACATAATTTCTTTACGACTGAAGAAAGAAAGACATGAACATCTTGGATGACAAGGGGGTGAGTACATTATATGTAAATCTTTGTTTTGGAAGTGGACTCCTTTAAGTTCTATCATAAAAAGCTTGATTGATTGATGTTTTGTTAAAAGTAATGCTTCACGTATGAATATATCTTCAGTCATAAAGGTCAATTTTTTAAAATTGAGATCTATAAATCATGTGGAAGATGAATAAATAAGATTTCCATTTATGAATGGCTGGTTAGGATATGACAATTTTTGGTCGAGATACAACTCTTTGAAAATCTGGAATCTGAGGGTGCAAAAAAAAAAAAAAAAAAAAAAAAAAAAAATCTAAATATTGAGAAAATCACCTTTAAAGTTGTCCAAATGAAGTTCGTAGCAATGCATACTAATCAAAAATTAAGTTTTGATATATTTACAGTAGGAAATTTACAAAACATCTTCATGGAACATGATCTTTACTTAATATCCTAATGATTTTTGGCATAAAAGACAACGTTTTTTTGACCCGTACAATGTATTCTTGGCTATGGCTGCAAATATACCCATGCTACTTATGACTTTTTGTGGTTTTGTGGTCCAGGGTCACATTTTATAAACATAAGCTGATTTGAGTTTTAATATATATAGTCCGGTGAGTAAACTGAAATATTTATTAGCCAATGTCTATTCTATTGTCAAGGCCTGAAGGGTAAAAAAATGGAATTCTGTCATCATTTACTCACCCTCATGTTTCCCCAAACCAGTACGGCTTTCTTATTTTCAGTTTTGATTCACACTGCTTTCTTCCATACACTAAAAGTTGATGGTGACCATTTCTGCTTGTATAGAGGACATCCACTATTAGTATGTACATCAGTAATGACTGCGAAGGCACTTGTCATTAGCACTTCAAGCAGTTCAGAACTCGCTTTTACCTTGTAGGATGCCCTCTGTACTCCACCGCAACTGCAGTCAGACTTCACTACTGCGTTAATTGGCAGACACCGATCAGGCTGGTCGAACAGATGCCAGGTACACGCTATAAATAGATAAATAGGGCTCCTCTCTTATGATGCACTCCCAGCCACACCACCTTGCTTGCATAATGGATTTATGCTAATGCAGCTCACCATGAGGGATGTGCAGATAGGCCGGCACGTATTTCGCCTCCTGAAGTAAAAAAATAAATAAATAAATCAAGACACAAGAAGGCATTAAAGGATGCAGGTATAATTTATCACACTAGAGTTGCGGATGTCATCACAGAACTGTGTGAGGTATAGAGGACATACATTTCTCCCACTTAACTTAGACTAAGATGAACTGAAGCAAATCTGTCGAGCCAGCCACTGGAGTTCTCCTTCTAACCTCCTCTGCAGCAATGCTGTTAGAAGGCATTTTGAATATTAGTGATGCAGTCAGCCATTTTTTGTCTTGAAGAGTCAAGGTAGTAGTTTGGTACTTGAGCTGAAGAGTGTAATTTAGATTTAGTTGAGTATGAAAACTGACAGTGAACAGGTTTTACAAGCTTACAAGTAATGTTCTAATTCAAGATTCAATGAGTCACATCAAGACGTGTTTTATATTGATTTTTTTGTACAAATCATACCGTTCGAAGACAGAAAACAGGACGGGGCTGCTTCTCTTAGTCATCACTGCTGCTCACTTGTCTGTCTGTCTGTGTCAGATTTGACCTCTGTCTTCTAAGGCCCACCTGTCTGACATCTCTCTCAGCAGATGCCTGAACAGAACAGGAGTGACATGTCAGATTAAGCTATGACAGTTGTCCTGTAAAGCAACTGCTTGTGTTACATTCGGCTCCTGCTGCCTAGTATGTGGTCTTGTGTAAGACTCATGCCATGTGTGACTGTAGGTGAAGTTCACAGTGTGAAAAACACAGCAGACCTAGTTTGTCAACCTCCTATGGTGATAGGCGTATGAATGACCACAGGGATATTGTGTAAGGGAAAAAAAGCAAGTTCCACACAAACAAACAGTGAATAAAGCTGTGTGCTGTTGTCATATCAACCAGGATAACTTACTCTTTACTCCAGTAATTGTCAACCACAGGATACGCAAGCAGGTTCCACAGCCTACTTGGAAAGATTTGGCTTTGCTAAACCTAGAAAACAGAAAAATATAAATACATTTTAGAAATAGTAAGAATACATTTCTAGTTCATGTCAAAAGGGAGCCTGCACCTTACTGATAAAGTACAAAAAGGCCTGATTCAAACAGGAAGATTTAAATATGACAGTCCTATTAAAGCTTTGACTTTTAGTGATTCTAAAGGCCATTAATTCTCTCTGACTAAACAGTTTCAGGTTAAATTTTGAGGGAGAGTCTTGATTCTTCACGTTTTGAGAACTGTAAGGATGACTGCAGAGTTTAATTACAATTTTTAACATAAAATTATCAGACTAAAGGACTCTATGGGGTTTGATAAGCATTGTCAAGATTCTGTGTTATGTTAACTGGGCTAAAACAGATTTTCCACTTTCATTACTATAAATCGAATAAAGGCAAACATTATCACACTAGGACAGAAATACAATTTGAGAGACTAATATTTTGCAGGCAGACAGATAATTAATTGTTGTTTCACTTCAGTGCAACAATTAATGTTTAATTGGCACCTTTATTTATTTATTAAAAATAAGTATTCTCATCTAGTTATTTATTTATTGGATATTTTTTAACCATTTCCTATCATGAAAATCTACATATATTTTTGTGGCACAGAAAATAAGTTATTGAACAACATGTAAAGAAATAACTTTTTTTTGTTATCTTAAAGTTTTATCAATGGGAGTAGAATTGTTGCATTATTCCAAATAAACAGATTATGATCCACAAATAAATATTTTTAAGAGATTAACAAAAATAAAACATATCGACAGAGAAATAGAATGAGGGCCACAAATAAATCTTAGAGTTTCACAAACATGAATTAAATTCACAAATAAAAAAATGAGAGGTGTAAGTAAAAAACATATTCACAAATATATTTTTATTTGTGAATCACGTCCTGTGCATTTGTAGATCGCTGCACGCATTTGTGGATTTTAAAACATATAGCCAGCCACATTTTGCTTTTCAATCAGTCTCGTCCTGAAATATAATTTATTAATCTGCTTTGGCTCAAACAGAAAACATTTAGACCATAAAAACTGGCACTGTAAAAGATGTTTAAAATTGGAATTTGTTAGATCATTAGACTGTGTATCAAGCCAAGCCACAGTACATGCCTTTGAAAATGCTAGAGAAACAGTGCTTTAAATCACAGCTATGAGAACTGCACTATACTGGATACGAACACATTATGGAAGTGTTATGTTATTCAAGTTGGAAAGAAAAGTGTCAATAAGTTACTGACTAATAGAATACAGGATTCAACCTAATGATTAACATACGAGTTTGTTTAATATTTTAAATTGCTGCCACACCAGCCAACAGCATTTCCAAGTTTTTTAGTCAAGCCGTTTAAATGATACATGAGCAGTCATGTTGATCTAACAATGAATAAAGCATTGTAAATAATATTTTCAAACATTAATTAAAAGTATTAAAAAGTTGCCATTATTTGGTGTGGGTTCTTTTTTAAATGTGACCCTGGACCACAAAACCAGTCATAAGTAGCATGGGTATATTTGTAGCAATGGCCAACAATATATTGTATGGGTCAAAATTACATCTTTTTCTTCCATGCCAAAAATCATTTGAATATTAACTAAGATCATGTTCCATGAAGATATTTTGTAAATTTCCTACCGTAAATATACCAAAACTTAGTTATATGCATCGCTAAGAACTTAATTTGGACAACTTTAAATGTGATTCTCAATATTTCGTTTTTTTGCACCCCCAGATTCCAGATTTTCAAATAGTTGTATCTCAGCCAAATGTTATCCTATCCTAACAAACCATACATCATGTGAAAGCTTATCAGTTTAGATAAGCCTCAGGTATTTAGCTGATGTATAAATCTCAATTTAAAAAAATTGACCTTTATGATGTCACGAGCGTCGTATGCGGGAATAAGGAGTAGGGACGAAGAGATCTGGAACGTGCACTTTTATTTAATTAATCCATACAACGGAGCAGGAACAAACAGGAACAGTAGGGAACCCCAATGCAAAAACACTTTAAAATACACAGCGTGACTATTAATAACCAACAAACCAATGGGGAACAGAACCAAACTTATATGCACAGACTTATCAGAGGGAGACAGGTGTGAACGATTACACAATGACGTAATAATTGAAGACGGAACAGGAAAGACCAAATAAGGGCATACATGGGGAAAACCAAAGAAAACAGTCCACAGGGGTGTGACTTATGACTGGTTTTGTGGTCCAGGGTCACAAATGTGGTGCAGGTGTGTTTCTTATAAATGAAAAATATATTTATTGATTAAAACATTTGATCACGGAAACAATTTTGCATATGAATCAAATATACTACTTTTGATTGTAAAAGTTACTTAATAGCATCCAAAGTAAATGCATGGTTTTATTTACATCGTCCACTCACAAATCCCCAGTACATGCTGCACTGATGTTGATCTGGTACCTAGATGGTCATTTTGGCCCATATTTGATATTATAGGTGTTATTATGTCCTATATTTGTCACTGCGATTGTGCTTTAAAAGGCCGAATAAGCCATTGTGCCACATCTTAATGCCGTGTCTACCCCATTCGCTGTCATGCTGCTTTGCAACAGCTGTAACTGCAACTGCTTCAGACACAACATGAGGGTGTTACTGGTCATGCAAATCTCATTTTATTTATTTGTTAGTTTAATCCATGTTTGTGAAACTCTAAGATTTATTTGTGGATCTCATTCTATTTATTTGCTAATATGCTTAATTTTTTGTTAATCTCTTTACATTTGTTTGTAGATCATAATTTGTTTATTCAGAATAATGCAACATTTCTACTCCCATATCCATTCAGCTTCCATTTTTTCTTTTTAATAATTAATGCCACCCCTACACTACACGTTTTTGAAAGCTGTTAGATCTCTGTTCCTTTCACACTACGCAGCTGTTTTGGGTATCTTGAAGTTGCTGTGCTTTGCACCTTACATGACGGATCTACGCCTGGGGGTCACACATTGCACAGCGTTTCACCAGGAAGAATCCCTGACGTTTTATTGTTTACAAAAACAAATGTGCGAAGTGATACAGGAAATGATGTAAGACCACACATGAGCAGAATTTTCCATGTATCTTGCTCTCTTATTGGCTGTAGGTCAGAGCATTTCCAGCCAATACACGTCACATTGCATGATAAGTACAGATTAGGGCTGTCAAGTCGATTAATCACAATTAATTGCATCCTAAGTAAATGTTTGTTTACATAATTATATCTGTGTGTACTGTGTATATTTATATGTATATATAAATATACACACATACATGTATATTTTAAAGCTGTCAGTTTAATGCAATAAAATTAAAATATTTTAACGCAGTTAACACGCTGGCCCCGCCCCCAAACCTGTGCATCAATTTATATTTCATACAGTTGACAAATGTGACTCTGGACCACAAAACCAGTCTTAAGTTGCTGGGGTTTATTTGTAACAATAGCCAAAAATACACTGTATGGGTCAAAATTATTGATTTTTGTTTTATGCTGTTTTATTTGTTTTATTGATTTATTGTTTTATTTAAGATCATATTCCATTAAGATATTTTGTAAAATTCCTACTGTAAATATATCAAAACTTAATTTTTGATTAGTAATATGCATTGCTAAGAACTTCATTTGGACAACTTTAAAGCTGATTTTCTCAATATTTTGATTTTTTTGCACCCTCATTTATTCAGCTTTCAGGTGATGTATTAATCTCAATTTGGAAAAATTGACCCTTATGACTGGTTTTGTGGTCCTTGGTCACAAATATGATACATGGCAACAGCTCCATAAATGCAGTTATGCCTTAAAATTCAAGATACTGGTGCAAAAACATGCCCCTGTATGTGTTTTGTTTCATGTTTATATATATCACATATCACACGATATCACATGGGCAGCAAGATTTTGTCCTGATCTATTATGAGCTTAAATGTGATGTTTTACAACAGTTCAGTAAATAAGAAGTTGATGTTGTGTTATATTTTAAACACAATATTATGTTTTTGCTCAATTTTGCAGAGAACATATTACCTTTGATGCCATAGAAGAACTGTCGCGCGTCTCAGAGCACTGCAGCTGTGCTTATTTTCTGAATGAATCCACATTTTGAACGAATTGCGTGAATCAATGATTCAAAGGCCCATTCATAATCAGAGCCATTTACTTCATTTGTGAATGAATCAGCCCGTTTGAAGAATCGAATTAATGAATAAACTTTAAATCGAATTAAATCAAATTAATGACTCATAAAGGCATTTACCGCCACCTGCTGGCAGATTTAGAGTATCATTTTATTAAAAAATAGGAAAAATAAAAACATTATTAGGATAGTTCATTCAAAAAAATTTAAATTCTGACATCATTTACTCACCCTCATGTCCTTTCAAGCCTTTCATTTGTGGAACATAAAAGAAGCTATTTGAAAACTTTTGGTAACAAATCTGTTTTGGTTACCATTGACTTTCATTGTATGAACAAAAATACTGAGGTGTTTCTCAAATGATCTTCTTTCATATTCCATAACTTTAAGCCACTGCAGCCTAAATGTTTATATGTAGTAAATTTTATGCTGAATCAAATATTTCTTTCTAAAGCTGCTATTTGTTACGTCTACTTGCTTCTTCTGTAGGCATTTTCACAGCCAAATTTAGTTTGTGATTAATTAGATTAATTAATCGAAACATCATGCAATTAATTAGATTTAAAAAAATTATCGACTGACAGCCCTAGTAAATATTTCAGAAATATATGTATTATATATTTATATATAATTTAAATCATATACAAATATGAATATATATATATATATATATATATATATGAAGAGTTCAGATGCAAAACCAGCTAAAAGCCATCTCAGTCAAAAATGAGATAATGATACTGAGTGAATGCTCCTGACACATAGTATACATCCATCAAATACTTTTACTTCAAACTCGCTAAATTCCATTCTCAGCCCAATCAGAAGTGCCAGAACTTACATAGAACCTATACAAAGTAGCCGGAAAGAAATGCTCATTTTAAAGAAAAACATCAGATGGATTTTGCATCTAAACTCTACACACACACACACACACATATTTTAACAGTTCTTTTTAGCTTTTTATTCATCACAAATTATCGTGATTTAACTGCACTAATGCAGATATTTAGCCTGTTAGATATTTCTTGGCATCTGCGATACACCAGCCCTTCTCTCAGATTACATTTTTCATAATTCACAATATGTGATTGTCACTCACGTGAATGAACACTGATTTGCCTCCGATTTCTGACTGTTGTCTGCAACCTCCAGAAAAAACTGTCAGCGAGCTCAAACCTAAAATCATGTAGTTTATACCTGGCCAAAAAAACAAGGCCAAAATGACATTTATAGATGTGTACTATAGATACATCTATCTTAAAATGTAGACAGAAAAAAGTGAAGAATAAATATCAAAACTGCAGGGTTAAAGATGAAGAAGAAGAAATGGAAAGTGACAATAAGGCCTCACCCAGAGCATGTTAGAGTTTAATCCATCTGAAAATGTAAACTGAATCAAGTAAAGGGTACATAAAAAAATTGCTTGCTTAAAGTCACAGTAAAAGAAATGGAGAGCGACAATAGGGCCTCACCCTGAGCATGTTAATGTTCAATGCTGGCGGCCAGGAAGTAGAGGGAGGACATTAGCACTGTGGTAATGACTGCTCCCCCAGAGCCTTGAATAATGCCTGATGCTGCAGGAAGGGCCAGCCAGGATTACCTGCTGCCGCTGACACACTGCCCTTGTAGCCGGCGAGTTGCAATTGGGCTGGAAAATGGCTCATCTCACACCCTGCCATCCAATTTCCTCCCGCAATGATAGAGAGGTGTACTCGCCTTATCCACTGCCCTTCAGATGCTCTTCTGCATGTGCAAGCTGACTGGCACATTTGAACACACTCTAGTGCACACCAGTCCTGTCGGATGTGGAGAATCACGTTTGCAACGTCTGTGAATGTTGACATAAATCCGCTGCGAGTCGGCCTGCTCTTCTGATAGAGTGCAAACCCACAGAGTATCCTTGAGAATCTCCTGATTTGACCTCAGAATTGATGCAATTTCCAATGGCATCAATTCGATGAAAATATCCAGTGATATGCGGTCTTCCAGGGACTGTCATGCAGGATGCTATCAAGGCTTGTTGGAAATCATTGAAATTTACAGCGTGTATCATCTCAGCTGCTCTGGGCATTGCTCTGTGATTGATCTTGAGTGCAAAGAACTGGCTTACGCAGCTTCGAACCTGGAAAGCAGCCTGCTCCTCTCTGATGTCCTCGCTGATTGCTGATGATACTCGTTGCATGATTATTATGCAGAATATGTTTGTGGAGGGATAGTACAGTTGATACAGCAGAAAGAGACACTTCTTTTAGGTCAAATCAGGAATCTCATAAAGGTTAGCCAAAGAATGATATCTAAGATTTTAAATGCTCACTGTCAAGACCTTCAGAATCAGTGTTTTTTCCGTTTTTGTGGTTTGTATTTACAGGCTCTTCTGTGTTTAGAGGCTCTGAGATAATGAGCGTTTCAAAAATATTTTTTTTTTCTGTCTGCTGGTAAAATGTGAGGAGGAGTGTCTTTCCAAGCACGTCCTCAAGAGTGTTCTGGATCACAGTGCTAACAGAGGCTGTTTTGTTTGTCTTCTTGTTTGTTTTGTAGCCTTTATGTCTTGTTTCGTGTGTCAGGGCACCTTTGGCTCTGCAGTCTGATGACAGAAGTAATGATTGCACACCTATCATCTCCTCTTCAAGCTGTCATCTCACAAAGAGCGCCGCTACAAACCATCAATCAAGTGACTTTATTTGGAGTCTCCTAAAAATACCAAAAGGAAAAAGCAGTTAAAATAATATTAAAAATGATATCAGCAAACATTTTAGCCTGCTACTTAGAGAAAATCTTCTCAGTTGCAGCTCTGACTTCTCAGTCTCCAGTCTGTATATTCAATTGCGGATTGCACTGAATTACGACATATTTTGACAACTCTGAGTGTGAATGCGGATTTAAGTTTCAGTGTCTTGTTAAAGTGTCAAAGCAATAATCCACTCAAGGATGAATATTCTCTCATCATTTAGTCAGCCTCATGTCGTTCCAGATGTATGACTTTCTTAGAACACAATCTGAGAATTAAAAAAGCAGGTTGTATGGGTTTTCGAAAAATTTTTTTTTTGCCATTTGTAACATAGCTATCCTTTAATGTAAACAGTATGTAAAGTTGTTAATCAAAAAAAGTGCATGATAAACAAAGATTGTCTCTCAAAAGAGACTCAGAGCTGCCTTAACCAGTTGTTATATTTTCGAATCTTCTGCCACTAGGTCAGATAACACATTTACATAATCCCCGCCTCCCCGCAAAATATGAACAGTCTGACCTGCCCACAAACACTTTTGCTAGTAAGTGTTTACATCATGTTGAGAAGGTGCTGTGTTCTGTGCTGTCAAAACGTGTTTGTTTTGTTTTCATTGCCAAAAGATGATGATCTGAAGAATCAGTGGTTTCAGTTCATTTTTCCACAATATCACAGCAATACAATTCAAAACTTTTGTTGTGCTTGTCATTTTACAGAGGGCTGCTTTTCTAATATCGGCTTTTATCTTCGTTGGCTTCTAATCTTTTTTATTTGGACTAACAAGCATCTCTGAACCACAAACTGTAAGTACGATTGATACGTTATGTGTACATTTTCAGCTGAGTGCTCAAAATAGCAAGTTGTTTGTGCTATAGTTGATGTATACCAAGTGCAGCTTTAGGTTTACAGGTAAACCAAGATATTACTGTCTTACTAAAATAGTTCTGATAATTTACTGTCAACCCACTATTTCCTAAAAATCTGTAAATTAAAGTAGACTATCCTTGTTCTAATTACTTAGTGTAATAATAAAGAAGTTAGACATATTTTGGTTTACAAACTGTGCACTCGGCTAATCTATCCACTGTTATTGTTTTGTTAAAGGGGTCATCGGATGCTCATTTTCCACAAGTTGATATTATTCCTTAGGGTCTTAATGAAAAGTCTATAATATATTTTGGTTAAACATTCTCAATGGTAGTGTAAAACAACACCATTTTTACCTTGTCAAATGAGCTCTGCAAAATTCATCACATTCTGATGGTTTGCTTCTTTAAATGCAAATGAGCTCTGCTTGCCCTGCCCCTTTCTTCTCTCTGTGGAGTGACGAGCCTATTTACTTTAGCCGCATTTAACGCATTTAGCCGCTAAACGTGCTAACTAGCACATTATTAGGAAAGGTGATTTCAGAGATTCATAAAAAAAACCCCTTATACTCACTTCTGCTGTAGGTGAAGCTGGATCACGAATGATTTGCGCGAACATAGATGGATATACGTAGATCGGGAGGCGCATTCCCTTCACAAACAAACATAATCCACTGCATCTTAAGCGGCTCAGATATCGGGAGTAAATGATGACCACTATGTTCATTATTACATCCAGCAACACAGCACCTCAATCGCTCAATCTGAGATATTCTTGTCTAACTTGCATCCCTGCTCCGGCATCGAAACAATGGAGGTCGAACTGTTACAGCTAATGTAAGGTGGGTCTGAGGTAAGATGCTCATGTCAATCAACTATCATGGGAGTGGCCTCTGTCGGTGTGAAAAAGGGGATATTATTTTTACAGATTAATTAAAAACCACTGCATGGATTTTTATCATTATAGGGTAGATTTGTACATACACTGCCAACACACATTAATGTTCAAACAACATGTAAAAGTGAACTTTGTATCCGATGACCCCTTTAAGTGTTTACAGTTCAGCAGCTGCTGATAACTTTAGCTGTGGGCACAACTCGCTTGCATAAGTGTTCAAATGTTTTTATGCAATTATTTTAAGAACAGATTGAAACACTATATTATTGTTTTGGTGCATGCTTTGTCAATGTTAGCCAGGGTTGCCGTGTTTTCACAATAAAACCCCTCTCTAAACTAGCCCGATGGTATTTCGAAGGGGGTCTCCTGTTAAAAATTGTGTTCCAAGGTGTAAAATACACATTTTTTTGTCAGGGTTCCTCTGGTAAATTGCATTCCAAGGGCTACATATGATGTTGTTGGGGTTGCTTCAACCCACAGACATCAAAAACAACCGTGGACTTGGCAACACTGATGGCAGCGCTTGCTAACTTGCTCAAGTACTCTCTCTGTACCATTCACAACAGGCTTGTCCAGCTGACCAATCAGAGCAGAGCAGGCTTATAGAAGGGAGGGGTTTATAGACCTTACGCTCAGAACTGATTGAACGAATTGTTTCAAAAATCATTGAGAAATGACACTACGTATAAATAAATAAATAAATGAATATATATATATATATATATATATATATATATATTCTGAGAAAATGACAATGTTTTCTTACCTTAGATGCATTTTAATCCTGTTGTAGGAGACTCCAACACAATATGACCTGCTCTTTAAAAAAACAAAACATCTCTTTGAGTCCATATAATGCAAATTAATGGGTCCCTTAAAGTTGAACCTTAAAGGGATAGTTCACCCAAAAATAAAAATTCTGTCATTTATCAAAGGTCTTACAGGTTTGGAACGCCATGAAGGTGAGTAAATGACAGAATTTTCAGTTTTGGGTGAACTATCCTTTTAAAAACCATGCCAAATGAACATGATCGTAATCCATCCACATAGACAGTGTGTTTATAAACTGTTGTTTTATAGAAAAGTTGTGTAAAGAATATTCAACATCACCCCATTTGTGTTCCTCAGATAAAAAGACAACAGGATACAAATTTGGAACGACATGAAAGTGAGTCAATCATGGCAGCATTTTCAATTCTAGGTGAACTATGCCTTTAATGCTTGAGTAACACATTGCTTGCCAAGATCTCATTGTAATTCATGTGTGACAGTCTGCATTGCCAAAGCAGATACTATCTAATGCTTTTGACTCTACTGCAAATTCACATCACATTTAATCATTTTAAAACATTTTCATGCTCATGTCATGATTGGCTCAGGAATCACAACAAAAGATTTATAGTGCTGGTCATTCAGTAACTCCTGGTGCAAAATCACCATCTATTCCTTAGCTGTTACTTGATAGAATCAGTATAATTA